>NC_134644.1:38274179-38371679 GCF_030463565.1 Pelecanus crispus
CAAGAATTTAGACTCAGGGTAAATTTCTGTGCAGTTGATACCTGGGGAAAAAGACACAACGGGAGCACAGCCCAGCATACAGAGAAGTGTCAGAAAGGATGGAAGAGTTTTACCTTGTGCTCAGCTTGCACAAGCAGCGAAAAAACTGAAATGCCACTTGGAAATATCACAGCGCTATTAAGGAAATTCTGGTTTGCAGCTGTACTTGTAGGTGTGTTAGATTGGGATTGCCTCCTAGGATCAGATAATTTCTTCCATCGCCAGTGAATTTCTTGCTGCTCAGTTTATAAAGTATTCCACCAGAACTAACACAAATATTTGAATTTAGCTTATTAATGGTTAAGTGCTTGGCTGTGAAAGAGCAATGAGCTGATTAATATGTCACCTGGACTATCCCACAGTGAAACCATTCCTAAAGAGCCAGAGATGACAGTCAGCTGCAAAGGTCTTCACTCCATCTTTGCTTTGCTGAACATAGGCACTTTGAGTTATTGTGAATTATTTTACTGATACACTTGCTCATGGAGCTTGTGCTGGTCCCGTTCCAGAGATTGTACTGTCTCTGGAGCAGGGAAATAGAGCAGGTGACCTACCAGGTCTTTTCTAGCTGAGCTTCCCTGATACAATCCTGCCAAAAACCAGCCATGATTGGAAAAATCCCATTTTACTGAAAAATCTGTGCTGTGTATAAGATCAGTGCATGCAAAAGTGAAGTGGTGGGGTTATATGGAACAACGCCCTGCTCCCACGTTATTTTCTCTTTTATATTGCTATTTAATTCAGTTCACAGAGGTGGATGACTCTTTGCAGACAAGTACAAAATGTTCACTCCCACCCTAAGAAGCCTACAGTTTCACTTATGTTAATTATTATTGCTAGAGCACATGGCTCTGCTCTTCACACATTTAAAAATTCATTAAGAATTAATTTTCAGAATGGTATAGCCTGAGAGAAACAGACAGATAGGTCAAGACAGCATTACATGTGAAATGTCTATCATAAAAAGGAGTTCTAGAATTACTTCTTGCTCACTGTATTTGTTCCTTCTGTGGGAGCTCCCTCAGAGCAAGTCTTGCCAAAGGCAGTAGAAATAAATTTTTCTAGGGAAGGGAAAGGGTTGAAAGGAAGGATCCGTGTTGCTATTAATACTTGTGTCTCAGCTGGAATAAAGTGTTCATACAAACGGTGTGTGCTGCTAGATAGCAGAATTTATAGTACTCCACCTGCATGGGATATTCAATAGAAGGCACATTAAAAGGATTTAGAGTGGAAGAAGGAATCACTTCACTTGAAATACCATGACTGGGGTTCGTTGCTATAGCATCCACCTATTTTATTCTATTAAGGATTTTATACCATCGTCATTGTGACATTTTTTGATGTCTTTATGCCTCTTGATTTTGGTTTGGCCCTTCTCAGCATTCACTTCCCTGTTGAAAGTAAGGGCTTGATCTGTCACTACCTGGAATGAGGGGCAACCTGATTAACCCTGAGCCCCTTTGGATCCTAAAATGCAGTGATCAAACCTCCCACCCCTTAAAACTGTCTCACTGATGATCAAGGACTCAGAGGAAGGGGCACTTGTGACAAAGCTCACAGTATTTGTAATGGGACCGGGATGCCACCCAAAAATGTTGAGTTGTAATGTCATGGATAAATACAAAGTCCAGTGCTCAGTGCTTTAAAATATCTCTAGACACCTCTCAAAACTGTGGAACAAATCAATGGCATTGCTTCTCAATTTCCAAGCTTGTCCTACCCTCCATTTCTTTTTTTGACAGCCCAGATGTTGCTAGATCATTTGCTAATATCAGCCATTTTGAACAGTCAGAGATCTTACTGAGGTTTGCTTTTGCAATCCATTCAGTAACATGTCATTACAATACACGTACCAGTGGGCAGCAACTCACATATGCATTTTCAAGGCAATATGGAAGCAGAGGAGCGTCAGTGATTGAATGGTGTGGAGCAGGTGGGTAACACTATTTTCCTGTACAAACCTGGAAAAATTATGCCTGGAATCCTGCCTTTGCTGCCTTTTTATCAGAAGGAAGCAGACAACGTGGAGGGAGTTCAGAGACCGCAACACAAAATGATTAAAGGGCTGGAGGGACAAGGGCTGGAGAGAAATTGTTGAGCATGTAAGCAAGGCGTGAAAACTATATGTATATCGTTTATGTAAGCAATATTTAAGGAGAGGGCATGATGATATAAAGTATAAATATCAGGGAGGGAGGGGAGTTATTTGAGTTGGTAGAAGGGATTACAGCTAAAACAGAAGAAGTGAAAATGAGAAAAGGAAGATATACATGGCCTTATGAGGAAAATTTTCCAGAGAGTGAAAGCTGCAGGACCATGGAGCAGTCCTCTAAATGAATTGGTGGAAGCTCCATCTCTGGAGACATTTAAATCTGGACTGTACAGAGCATTAGAAAATATAAAAATACACTGTAGGGAACAATCCTGCACTGTCAGGGGATGGACTAGATGACTTAATGCATCTTTTCCATTTCTAATTTCGATGATTCTATGGCTCATTAATTGCGTATCATACAAATGCAGTAAAATTTGATGGGAATTTAAAAAAAGAGCCCACATTGTGGGAACACTGCCAGACTGAGTATAGATATATTCCTTAAAACATAGGAGACAAGTACATCTCTTCTTAGGGTTGTTATTACTATTCTTAAAGTTATTCTATTTACATTTTTCTTTAGGATATTTATGCTGCATGTAGCCAAGTGCAGGATAGGTGATACTTTCCTGCAAGCATGTCTTGTGAATTGATGTTTTGCACTGTTTCCTTAGGAACATAAAAATGCACAGTGTCCTACACTGGGATGTACTGGGGCAAACCGAAGCAGTAATCTCCCTTTGCAGAACTGGTATTATACGGGGCTCGATCTTTTTCTGTTGAAATACGTGACAGAACTCTGACTGATTTCAGTTGTCTGGGACCTAAACACCATTTTGCTAGGAGTCCCTGAATCCAGAGCCTGCTAGAAAATTCAGTAGCAGTTTCCCGGTGAGAGGACAACAACATTCTGAGAAAGTCTGGGATTATTTGTTGAAGGTCTTTAAATAGATGCTGGTTCTTGATCCTATGCATTGGCTGTTCAAATGAAGTCATTATGCAGCTCAAGCCAACCTTTTTCTCCTCCCAAGCACGTCTCACACCTTGAGTGGGAGACTTGTGTAACAGGCTGCTTCTTCTTCAGCCTTTCCCACAGAATGAGCTACATCCCATATTTTTTTGCAGGGCATTGTGGTGGCCTCCTACCTCAGACCAGGCACACCTGAGCAGCAGAGCACTGCGACCTTCCACCCAACAGTGACTGCTGTGATGATCTTGGAGCAGAGAAGAAACCACAGCATTGCACCTCAGCTGGGGACATACCGCATCTCTTGACATGTGGTAGACCATGACATTGGCTTAAAAGTGGGAAAAATGATACTTGAAAAGTCTCTGGCCCCGCAGGGGCTTTGAGAACACAAGACTGTGGCCAAGTTCTCGCCTCAACTGAAGCCTTTGGTGCTCAGACTCTGCAGTGGTGAACTCACGCTAGGCAGCTCGTGTGTTGGGCTTTTTTCACCTACTTGTCTAGAATAATATAATAATGTTAAAGAGCAGCACAGTTGGGTGCAGCTGGCCAGTAACTCAGCTTTATGGTATCTTAGCAGAAAATTGAGTGAGGCAGGGAATCAGGGTGTGCTAGCACATATACATGATATATTTCATTTCACTAGCTGCTCACTAAACACAAACCACATCTTTTTCTTCCTGTCTAAACATGCTGCTATGGAAAGTTAAGTCCTGTCCTCTTAATTTCTAACCTCAGTCTGTTAACTGGCTCTGTCCTGAGCTGTCTCCCTGACCATAGAAACTGCAAAACATCGAGTAAATCTATTTACATTTCCATTTGAACTTCTTACAGATGTTCTTTTATTTTTAAGAGCTGCACAAACTTCTTCAATAGGTTAACAATGAGGGCCTTTTTCTCCAAAGAGCTCTATATAATTAGCCCATCCTGAGTCTCGGTGAAAGGCTGTGGCCTGTGAGTAGCACGGCATGAGAGTGCCATTTTCCCCCAACCTCCCGTGATATTTTTGGCACTGATCAAGTCACACGGTAGTAATAACTTCTTATGTAGGAAGTGATTTGGTTTCATTTAAAAAGAAACAAGGGGCAGGAACAAAACAAGGTGGCCATTGCAGAGAAAAGCAGGACAGCAGAGTCTTACTTGAGTTATAAAGGCACCTTTGATTGTCGGGAAACTGAAGGAGAGGGGAAATGGTGGACCAGCTGGGCAGTGGAAAGGAAAGATCTCTTGCTACCCTGCCAGTCCAGGGTGGGGAGATGCCAGGGCTACTTACAACACAAGCATGGACCTCAGCACTGGAGACCTGCTCAGACTGTATCTGGGGCACTGAAGAGGCTCAGTGCTGAACTTGTTTCTCCTGAGTAATTACGTCATGTGTTATTGCTTTACCACTGGACCTTCATGACTGCACATTTTATTAATGAACCATGGCACAACAGCACCACCACAATTTTGGTGAAAAAGATGCTTCCACATCACAGCTCTTTAGAAGGATCTCTATTGTTCTGCATGTATTTTCCTTCAGGATGGAGTTCATGCAAATTTCTTACCCTTGCAAAGGCAAATTCTTTATTTCACCCTTGTTTTTCTGCTCTGCTCTCTGGAATAGAGTAACAAGCATGATTGCTGTAAGCATACTTTGGGTGGTCCCTTCCAGAGCTCCCCTAACCTTCCTCACCCTCTTTGGCTTCTCTAGATCCCAGCTGCAAGACTACGAAGAGATAAGACCTCCTCTGTAGCTATTCTGCCAAAAGAAAAATAAAGGGAGAAGAGTGTGACCTATACTCACAGCTTGTGAGACCAACGCCAGCATCTGAGAAAGAGTCTTAAAAAAGTAATAACATTAATGCAGATGTAGAACTGTCATATGTAATTTACAATGGGTAGACAATTCCAGGCAATCACTCCCACAGCTATCATAACTCAGACACATTGCATATATGTGTGTGTGCGTGCGTGCTGCATTTATATGTGTGTGTGTGTGTATTGCATATAGATATGCAGAAAACTCATTATCATGTATGCTAATGGTAAATATTTCACGTGCCTCATTCTTTAAGTCTTAGTCCTTAGTGAAGCCACTGAGGGAAGTTTTACCTGAACAGAAAATGACACAGGCAGCAAGACTTGGCTCCGTATTGACTGGTCGGCTTCATCTCACTGTCCTGTTCCTCGGTGGTGACAGTAAGAGCATGGGGACACCCTCTCTTCCCCTGTGGGGGAAGGACCCCTTGTGCCACAAGGAGCAGGCAGAGCAGTGCTTGGGCTTTGTGTCTCATTTTAGAAAGAGAGGGAGGCAGTGAGGACTGATGGAGGAAAGCTGGCGCGGTGGCTCTGTCTCCTCTGCACAGCCCGAAGCTGTTCCCCCAGGAAAACAAAATCCTGATGCAAGCTGCTTACCAATTTGCACGCCTGCAATGCCCATGGGCATGGTCTAGCTGGAGTGTGGCCATCTATTTTTGCTGTGTAAAACCAGATTAGCTCCTTGCAGCTCGTTAACAAATTATTTTAAAAATCAAATGAGAAAACTTGATGCCACTTCTTCATTGCCTTAGGCTGCCTATCTGAAATGACGCTCACTTGACATGAAGTGTGTGTTTGCCTGTGAAGCCTGACCTGGCACCTATTCTTCAGATCTGAGCTGATTCAGCTCTCTTTGCTCACCTACAGTCTTACTCCAACAAGAGTCTCCTAAGAATTAATAGACTACTGCATGTGAATAAGGGAGGAGAAATCAGGTTTTCACTGCACGCTGGCGTGTTTCAGATTCATCTGGCCCACAGACAGCATTGCTCATGCTGAGTTTATCTAGCCCAGAAAGAGTCTTCTGCTTTTCTGAATCCTTTCTTGTCAAATGGAAACCAATCAATTCTCAGAGGGTGTTGAACTGAAACCAAAAAGCCGGTTTAAAATGTATCTTGCTGGAAATTGGCAAGCCTATCTACCAGCTCCACATCAGTGCCTTTCTGCTCAAGTACTGTCTTTACTTGGCAGCAACACAAGATGGAATAAAAACAAGCAGTTCTTCCCAAATTCCTGCCTGCTTAAATTTACATACAAGATTAAATGATTTTTTGTCTTGTTATTATACCCCCTGGGTTCATGCAGTACAGGTTGTTTTATGCATAAATCATTTATAGCTGACACATTGCCTATAATTTTCTCCAGAAACTGGTAATTTCTTAGTGCAGTAAATTCGCTATAATTTATAGTAGAAAACACCTTGGAGTTGCCGAGCTAACATTCCTCACTTGTGGTCCTAAGCTGTCAGGCATTGCTGTGCTGCTGCCTGCTACCAAGCAGTCACTGTGCTTCCCACCCAGCAGTGCCTGCATATCAGTTACAGGCAAAATTAGGCAGGGAGCCAGAAAGACCCCGACAACTTGTTTGCAAAGTGTTGTGGAACCAGCCAGAACAAAAGAGGCTTACTTTTGCTTTTACTTTGCCATTTTATTTGATCATGGGCCCAAAGAGACTTAGCCATCCCACAACAGTTAACCTCTTCTATTTGTTGTGGTTTAACTCATGAATTAAAAAAAAAAAAAAAAAAAAAAAAGTTTCCTGTGTGCTGTGGAAGAAGTTTTTCTGGGGAGATTAATAACTTTCTCAGTCACATATGGTCAAGCCCTGTTTGCTTCCAGCCATATTTCAGAATGCTCTGGGGCTTTTCTTGGTGGTAGCTTGTCAAAAAAGCCACACGTTACCCTGATTTATCTGAGAGCTGTTCATGCCAAGCCTGGAGCTGCTCAGCCGTGCTTTGCTTGTGTCATTTGTCCAGTGAGATGATAAGCTGAAAGCTCTTGCCTTGTAATACCGGGTAAAATGCGCATGTGTGCTGTGCAGCCTTTGGCCTCCTCTGCAGCACGTGAAGCTCAGGGGGTGGGTGCATGTGCGTAGCTGTTGCACGACTTGGAATGCTGCTTGCACACAGTTGCTCACCTTGATGGAGAGGAGTAACCACACTCCTTTGTATACTTTGCAAGTGCAAAAATGAGTTATTGTGGACTAGTGTGTGAATATGCAGTTTTCATCCACTGCTCAAGGGGAAATGTCCTTCTGTGGGTCTGCAGCCCTCCTTGGTGAAAACCTGGTCTGCTCCATGTGCAAGTCTGTGCACAAGGGCAGGTCCTACGGAGAAGCTACTGCAGAGTAAAGCCCTTCCCTAGTTTCTCTCCTAGTGCTATTTTCATGAGTCTCATCCAAGGACAGCTGCAGATGATGAAGGCAACCATCAGAAACACTTTGTCCCCCCTGAGGCACTGCCTCAGCACCCCATTTTCCCTCAGACACCCTCATCCCAGTGCGGTGCAGTGGGACTGGCGGATGTGCCATGGGGCTGGCCGTGCACAGCAGGACTTGTTTAGTCTAGCAAGGGGATGGCTGGGAAAAGATAGGATCACTGTCTATAAATACATCAGTGGTAAACAACAGGGAGGGAGAAGGGATTTTAAAAATTAATTTTTTTTTTTTCAGTTTTAGGACCATGTTGGCACAAGAACAAATGATTATAAACTGGCTACAAATAAATTTAGGCTGGAAATTAGAAAAAAGTCCTAATCAGCAGAGCAGGGAGGTCCTGGAACCATTTTCCGATCAGCGCAGCAGTGGGGAAAACCAAAGTGCTGTCAAGATGGTGGTGGATAACTGCATGAAAGGTTTTACATGTTATGCTTGTGTTAAGAAGACAGAGGTTGGAAAGTGCGGGAGGTCCCTTCCCATCCTGCTTGCTCTGCAGTGTCTCTCATTGCTTCCTTAAGCTCCCCAGGGAGGGACTCTCCTAAATCATTTCTTCTTGGAGCACCCAGAGGCATCAGTGTCTTCAGCCCAGGGGCAAAGCATTGATCAGGGAATGGCCATCGTCTTCCTCATGCTCCCTGAGCTGAGGTCAACCCAAAAAAAACAGGAGACTGGAGGCTTGGAGAAGATTGCAAGATCTAGGTTTTAAGAAATTGTTTTTCAGAGAAACTTTTGAGATTCTGTCAATCCCCACTTGTTATTGCCGATGTCAACGGCCCAAGTTTTCATCACTTATTTCTAAATCATAACTATTTACTTTTGCAAACACGAGCCCAGATTTAAAATACCTACAGGCTCTGGTTGAAAAAAGCAGCATATGCAAGCCATTTGTGAGCTTTTTTCATTAGCAGGGATTTTCTTCACATGCAGAAATAATATGAGGAAAATAGACTTATTTTTAAAGATGACTGATGCGTTTTGGTCGATTTTTTGGCTATATTTGGGGAGAGTGTATTGACACACAAAATAAGAGTAAAAAGGCATGAGAAAAGGCAGAGAAAATCCAAAGAAAAGGTCACAAACTATTCATAGCAAAATTCCCTAGGTCACAAATCATAGTATTTTAATCAATACAACTTCTAGTTTGCAATTAAGACTGTTCAAAGAAATTGAATAGCATTTAACTGAATATTTAATACTGGCTAAAATTGCTACCCCAGTGCAATTAGTTTAGCAGAACAGGCAAGTCTCGCATCTGCCTTTACAGAGCTGCACAGACTTGGAAAGCAGAAATGAAAATTCAGGTAAGGTTTATACTTGTAAATGCACCCAGCAGACATAGCAAAATGCCTTAGCATAGGTTAAATGTATAAACACAGAAAAACAACAATAAAGTGTCATTTCTCATGATGGCGTGTTTCCTGTCAGGAATTTGTAGGCAAAATCTCTTGACTGGGCACACTGACCAGTACTGATAAAATCTTTTAAACCTAGGTAAGACTTTGGTGTTGCCTGCCTCACTCCCGAAATCCAGAGGCAGGAGAGAGCCCATGGCCCTCACTGCCATCACCAGTGACAAATCACTGGAGACCTTGTTGTCTCAGCCTCCCGTGCGACTCCAGTGTTTGACTTGGCAGCTCTCAACGTTCCTAGTGTGATTTGACTGTTTACCATCACGTCCACCACATGCAAACCCTTCAAAATGTCAAACGTCACAGATTAAAATAAAATAAAATATGGTGATCACAGGATATGTGACTCCCAAGGCAGCCGTGACAAAAATGCATCCTCAATCACATACACTTTTGCTACTTCAAAGGAAATGTCATTTAATGAAAGGCTAACTCTTCATCAGACCTTTTCAGATCAGGCATTTTACTCGGGTCTGTTCCTGGAACGTGTTTAAAGAAAACTTTCTCCCCTCACCCGTTTGGAAAATGTCTTACATTCCAGTGTTAAAACTCAGATCACCGCATACTCTCCGGTCCTCTCTAGGGCCCTGCAATAAATGTCACAAGGAAAAGGATAAGGAGGGAAAGGCTTTGACTGGGGCTGTTTCAGGCACTAGTTTAATTTTTAGTTGTTTACTGTAGCCTATATAAATTAAACTCTGAACATCCTTCTCCTCCTCTGTTCCTTTCAACAGATTTCATGCCAAAACCTTTTCAGGTATGCGGGCGTAAATCTGGACAAATTCCCCTGGGTTGATTGAACCGCCGTAGACTTACACTTCTAAATAAAAGCAGTGTATAGCCAGTATGGTTACAAGGTTGGCATGAGCCTAGGTTTTATTTTTTCCTTCCAATGTTACAAAACTGTGGTCTCAACACAGTTTGTACTGGACATTTTCCATCCTCCAAGAATCCGACAAGTAAAGCGCATTTGTGAAGAGTGTGTCAGAGATTTCCAGAAAATAAGGGTTGTAGCTTTAGGCTGTCGATCTGCTCTTTGGCACTGCCATGGGAGCCGATTCCAGCACAGCTGACTCCCAGACCATTTATTTGGAAAACCCTCACTTAATGGGAGAAATTTCAGATGTGCCTGCATTACTTTGGAGACATGATTCAAGCACGTGTAAATTCCCATCTTACACATCATTTCTAGAACTTGATTTCAGGTTCCTATTGCTGAAAATCATCCACTTCAGAAGGGTATATTTATGTTTTGATGGTGCATATATCACTGGAGACATCCAGGATACCTTTAAAACCTGATAGTGTAGCCGTAGGTGCTATTCTGAAGTACTGATGCATGGAGCTCTCTTTCCACCACCATGCTCTCACTGAACCTGCCATCAAAATCCTAACAGAGAGACAAAGACACAGGGGTTGTGATGGTGACTTAGTGAGCGTGACAGTGTGTCTTTAACTGGCACACACATCTGGCTCATGGGCTTTTGAACTCCCCTGTCCCCCAGGCAAGTCCAAGGAAAAGTCTCTGGTTTTGGCTTTGCAGATCACTCCTTCAGATCTCTGTGACTGCTGAAGTGTGGCCCATTGCCTTACTTCTCCAAGCCCCCAAACCAACCAGAGTTACATTGGACAAGACTTCCCAGCACCACATATGCTTGTTTCCTCCTCTGATCTCTCCTCTCTGTCTTCATCCCCGTGCAGGATAGAAACAGGCAGATGTTGTTGCAGGTAGAGACCCAGACCTTGCAAATACTTTAATTCATTAAGGAAATGTCGACCATTTGGTATCAGCATCTTCCCTCTGTAAGCTTCATCACTGAAGGGCTGAAAGAAGAGTTCAGGACTCTGAACTCTTCTTTCAGTCAGTCAGTCAGGTGAAGTCCCTGGTGACTGGAAGAAGGGAAATGTTGTGCCCATTTTTAAAAAGGGAAGAAAGGAGGACCCTGGGAACTACCCACCTGTCAGCTTCACCTCTGTGCCTGGGAAGATCATGTAACAGATCCTCCTAGAAGCTATGCTCAAGCACATGGAGGACAGGGAGGTGAATCGAGACAGCCAGCACAGATTCACCAAGGGCAAGTCCTGCCTGACCAACCTAGTGGCTTTCTATGAAGGAGGGACTGCATCAGTGGACAAGGGAAAAGCAACAGATGTCATCTATCTGGACTTCTGTAAAGCCTTCAAGACGGTCCCCCACGACATCCTTCTCTCTAAATTGGGAAGATTCAGATTTGATGGGTGGACTGTTCAGTGGATAAGGAATTGGTTGGATGGTCACATCCAGAGGGTAGTGGTCAACGGCTCAATGTCCACATGGAGACTGGTGACAAGTGGAGTCCCCCAGGGGTCTGTACGGGGACCTGTGCTGTTTAACATCTTCATCAATGACATAGACAGTGGGATAGAGTGCACCCTCAGCAAGTTTGCAGATGACACCAAGCTGAGTGGTGCAGTTGACACACCTGAGGGATGGGATGCCATCCAGAGGGACCTGGACAAGCTGGAGAAGTAGGTCTATGTGAACCTCATGAGGTTCAACAAGGCCAAGTGCAAGGTCCTGCACCTGGGTTGCAGCAACCCCTGATATCAATACAGGCTGAGCAATGAAGGGATTGAGAGCAGCCCTGCGGAGAAGGACTTGGGGGTACTGGTAGATGAAAAGCTGGACATGAGCCAACAATGTGCGCTTGCAGCCCAGAAGGCCAACCGTATCCTGGGCTGCATCAAAAGAAGCGTGGCCAGCAGCTTGAGGGATGTGATTCTGCTGCTCTGCTCTGCTGTGGTGAGACCTCACCTGGAGTACTGCGTCCAGCTCTGGGGCCCTCAGCACAAGAAGGACATGGACCTGTTAGAGCAGGAAGAGGGCCACAAAAATGATCCGAGGGCTGGAGCACCTCTCCTATGAGGACAGGCTGAGGGAGTTGGGGTTGTTCAGCCTAGAGAAGAGAAGGCTCCAGGGAGACCTTATTGCGGCCTTTCAGTACTTAAAGGGGAGCTATAGGAAGGATGGGGACAATCTTTTTAGCAAGGCCTGTTGTGACAGGACAAGGAATAAATGGATTTAAACTAAAGGAGGATAGATTTAGACTGGATATAAGGAAGAAATTTTTTACCATGAGGGTGGTGAAGCACTGGAACAGGTTGCCCAGAGAGGTGGTGGAGGCCCCATCCCTAGAAACCTTCAAGGTCAGGTTGGATGGGGCTCTGAGCAACCTGATCTGGTTAAAGCTGTCCCCGCTCACTGCAGGGGGGTTGGGCAAGATGACTTCTAAAGGTCTTTTCCAACCCAAAGCATCCTATGATTCTATGATTCTGTGACTGTGGGATATCATCACTCTACATGTCCAGAGACATAGTCCTAGAGCAGAACATCCAAAGGCCTGTAACAAAGCCCCACTGTGAAGAACCACAGCGGAGATCCTGATAAGTCTGTGCTCTTCCTCTCTTTGTATAAATTTGGCATGTCTTGCTGACAAGTCCACAGCTCATGCGTGAGCTGTGAGAGAGCATGCATTCACTACCGATCCTGGCAGAGAGTCAGGAGGGTGCACTGTCTTGCAGCAAATACTGTTGTGTACTCTGAAGGAGTCTTACACTGGATGGAAAGTGTGACAGAAGAGTGAGATGAACATCAAACCAAGCTGTGCACACAGGCTTTTTTGCAAACTGCACAATGACCAGGAATTGAGAATGGTTGCTGAATGATGGTCTCAGATGGGGCTTCTCTCCCTACACCATCATATCACTCCCCTTTACCTTTTTGTCCTTACATTTGGTCCATACCTGTGCTGGTCCATTTTGATCTGTCTACTCCAGGAAGCCACCATGGTAGCAAAACAGTCAGGGGTAGCTTCATTCTCAGTGCTGTCTAGGAAGAATATGTTTTATGATAATTTTAGGAGGTTTAAGACATGGTCAGTAATATAACTCAAGGAGTATCTCACTTTCTGATGCTAAAAAGCTTCATACTTCAGTGTCAGAGAGGAGTATCTCACTCTAATGGAAATTCTAGTCCATTTTTTTTTTTCCCCCCCAGTTCCCAGTGCTTCTTGCTGAAAACTAGGATTTGAGTCATGACAAAAGGTTTTTGAACTAGCACTTGTACGCTTGGGCACTAGCAGAGACTAGTTGAGAGAGTCTGATGACATCTATTGGAATTTCTAGCATGGTAAATAGGGGAAATATTAATCATTTCCTTTTTAAACACCAACAATACGTTCTGTGCTCTGCTGTACAGAATCCAAAGTACAGACAGTGCTTGTACTGAAGAACTTGCATGTCCAAATAAGACGCTCACAGGCCAGACAGATTGCAGTGAGTAACCCAGAGGTACAAAAGCTTTTATACTGGTATACATTAAATTATTATGTGTGAATTCTCAGGCTTTATAGCCAACTGATTGTAAAAGGGACATGGTAACATGCTGCTATGACAAATATTATTGCTTTATTTGCAGTCAGTCACCAGATGTACAGAACTATTCATCTCTCATACATTGTTGTAATTTTGTTCAAAAAGTTAAAAAACTGCCACAGCCTCCCCAAAAAGCCAAAGGTGAGCATTTGATGAGGTCATTAGTGTTGCCCTGTTGCCCACATTACCTTCATTACATTGTCATACCCTTCTGCTTTTTATTTAGAGGTCTTATGGAGTACATGGAGGATTCCTGCTGATTGTAGACTGAATTGTAGAAGGAAGGAAAGAAAGAGATAATCTGCTGGGTTTTGGATATGGCAACCAGTCTGAGGCATTGATATGCAGCTGGACCTTTTGCCCTTCAATTTTCTTTCTGCACAGCTGAATACCAATTATTCAGTTGAACATGCCTTTCCATGGTACCCAGTTTGTATGCCCTTGGGATGAAAATGATAGCTCATGAATAAGGTAATTGTCAAACTAGCTTGGCAAAATCTGGCAATTGGGTACTTTTTAAAGGTATTAAAACTTTTTCTCCATGGTTAGATCAGGGACCTAATACACATCTGTTCCCCTGACCAAATCCAGCAGCCCACATCAATCACTAACCTCTCAATTTCCTGTGTGCAATACTAGTCAGAAGGCAGAATGACCACACACAGCAGTCTGCTACAGCGTAGGCCCCAGGAATTAATATTTCCTGTGAAGAAATATTTTTCTGCTTTGGGAAATCCTACTGTCTTAGTATTTTCCCAAGAAATCCATCAAGAGCAGAGTATGAAGTCCAAAGACAGGAAGGGAGTTCAAAGACCAAGAAATACACATTGAAAAAGGGAATGTTTTATCCAGATAGCAGTGGGTTAGAGGGCATGTCATGCAACAGCAGAGTTAGTATCCTATCCTATGCTATAAAATAACCTATCCCAGGTGCTGACCTCCAGACCTGGTTTGGATTGAGAAGTTCCCTCTGAAATCCATACTAGTTTGTTGCTTTCCACATTGTATTGGTTAAAAATCATGAAGTAATGGTTCCTCAGAAGGGAAATGACTCACTCGCAATGAACAGTTGGCAAGTTTGCTAATGGATCAAGAAGCAGGAGAAAATGCAGATGTGTATTTGCTGTTGAGAGAGATTTTCTTTAATGTGGTTGGAGAATACACAGGATACTGATAAAATTGATGGTGCCATTGCCCAAAAGGTTGGAAAATGAAAGGAGCGATGGTAAGTAGAACAGAGGGGGCGAAAGGGAACAAGACATATACTTTTGATTAATTTTACATTCAATGTGGGGGGTTTTGTTGCTCTTCTTTAGTGTAAGATAACCATTTTGAGAAGAACACTCAGGGTGTTAAGAATACTGTGGAGCAGGACAAACTTTTCTTCAAAGACCTAATTATTAACCAAGACCAACTGAAAAACTGATAACTCCATACCCTTTTTACAACTGGGTAAGTTTAGACACAGTGGATTAGATTTTGAAACGTATTTTGGCTTGTGAAGAGGTTAATTGCTAAGAGGATTTTCAAAGAAGCTTTGACAGATGAAACATCTATTTCTACTTAATCTGAAAGAAGTCAGCATTTCAACCACTTGCTAACATGCTGGTAATGTACCTTGCTTATAGAATTGTTCACAAAGGCATAAAAGCATTTAAACAGATTTTTGAGCAACTGTTGGTAAGGCAGTGTCAAGTGAACCGCAGTGAGCTCCAAGAATTCAGCCATGCACAGCTGAAGAGCCAGCCAGGATGAAGCCATGGACCGGGTGTGGACACTGGGTTTGAGGACAGGATGTGTATGTAATTGCAGAAGGATCTCAAGGCCTCTTTGTGAAGTCAGGACAACTGGGGCAACATCAGGTGATTTAAAAGAAGGGCTGTGGAGAGGACATGACTCTTGGCATTCTTGCTGCAATGAAAACCTTAGAGAAAATGCTGCTGAATCCTAAGGCTCCCTCCACAAAATTGGAGAGAGGGGTAGTGAAACAAGAGATTATCATTATATTACCTGTTATTGAGTCTGTAGCCAGGAAAAATCCATTACTGGCCTCACTTTCTCTTATTTTCCAGCCTGTGCCAGCTTTCTACACATTTGCCTGTAGGCATGGCCAAGAGGTATGTCATGTGGATGTGGGAAGGAAGTAAGGAGCTTGAACAAACTGTACTATATTCCGGGGTTTTTTTTCCAAACCTGTGTTGTCTTGGAATAGAAATCTTAAGGGTTCAGTTTAACCAGCAGCACAGAAAATTGGTGAGGGAAGCCTTTATCTTTCATCTGTGTGAACTGGATAGAAGAGGACTCTTTCACAAAGCAAAATGATTTTGTTGATCTCTGTTCAGCCTCAGTTAAACCAGTTAAATTTATGTCACAAAGCCACCAAACATATCTTAGCAGTGTTTGGCATTACTGTGGGTCTTCTTCACTTCAGAGATGCCCAAGGCTGTGCTTACATGGATGTGGAGTGGATCAGTTTGACCTGCGCAACATAGTGATGCCCCTGAAGAGAAATCTGAAACCAGCCTGACAGAGACTTTCAGGACCGAATAAGAACACTTTGTCGTACAGCTCAGCAATTAATGTTGTGCTGCAGCAGCCAGGTACCCCAGCTGAACTCACACTGGTGTCTCCACATTGATAACATATATTTGTATTTGTGGGGTGTCTATGGTAGGGTCAGGAATGTGCCGTCTGAATGCATATTGCATACTCTGTCTGTAAGTGTCAGGGCATGGAGCGATGCTGGGGTTCCCTGTGGATTTCACTGCCAGGACCCTGTGTGAGATCAGGCAGCAATTCCCAGTGGTGAATGGGATGATCCAGTCCCTCTGCTCTCTTGAATTCTGGTCTAGAGTATTAGCTCTTTCCATGGAAAAGCCAAAAAACTCATTCCCCACAGGGCATGTATACTGTGTATGCTGTATGAATGTGTGATCACTCTGTGGTTTGTTTAGAAATCTCTGCAATTAATTCTGGAGGTAGATAAATGGTTTCTCTTTGACTTACAAGATGTTCATATCTGTGTCCAGTATCTGTTTCTTGGTTGGGTCTCTGTACTTAAAATCAAGACTTTACTTGCAAAACTGGAAAACAGGAGCATGTAGGTTAAATATTGCAGATTTTTCTGCTGGCCTCAGCAGGGCAGCTTCTTTAGATGAACAGAACAGCACTTACTTCAAAAAACACCTCTATTCCAACCTCAGTGTTGGCTTCCCCGTCAAGTTAATTAATCTCCAAGGACTGGAGATTAAGCGAATTTGGAAAGTGAGCAGAATTTGGTTCTCGGAGAGTTGCATACATTTGCCATTTGTGGTTAGGAATAGAACCCAGAGACTGTTTATTCCATGGTAGGAAAAACAGTTTTTACTTTTCTTAAACACAGCTAGCTAGTTTATGACTCCTGGCAGGAGTACAGTAACTTTGAGCAACTAGTTTGTTTGTTCCAGCTAATTTATAGAGGGTGGTATTCATTTTCCTTTTCCCTTAAAGGGGTTCTGTCATGTAATTTAGGCCCCCAATGAGACATTGCTTAGATCTGATCAAAATCAGGCGTAGGGTGTTCTCCAGAATCCAAATAGCCAGACAAGGGTATGCTAAATCCGTCACACTGCCAACAAGATATTAAGTGCAACAGCTACTGCTATGTCCTGTAATTCTTCAGTTCTCCAGCAAAGATGCCCTTTTTCAGACAATGGAGGGGAAGGGGGGTAAGTTAATTAGCAAATCTCATTCCATGGAATGGGTTGACATCATTAAAGATGCTTCTGCAAGTTCAGAGTAAAGTAAGGCAATAGCCTTCCAGGTGTCTTGAGCAAGCAAGGAAAAGAAGGGTGAAACACCACCATGTTGAAATAGCCATTTAAGACTGAAATGAAAGCTCTTGAGAGCAGCTACAGTGATTTTCTCCCAGTTTTGATTCACACCATGAATGCACCATGTGCTTTTTAAGAATTGCCTTTCCATTTGACTTCTCTGAAGCACGGGGGCATGAGCAGCAGGTCATATAAGTTTGGGAAAGCTCCTTCCAGCTGCCAGGGATTCCCAGCTCAGCTGGATAAAGGCAAAAGCGGAGCTTTGCAGAGCCTTCCTTTCCATCCCTTCTGCTTCTGCCCCAACAGTTGACTTCAAACAGTGCTGCAGCCAGTCGCCAGCTCCTTTCCTGCTTATTTCAGCTACCCCAGGATTAGAAAGCCCTTTACAGGAATACTCTGAAGGCTTGGGTGTGGATTAGCACCCCAGAGAGGGCTAGGAGGCTTTGCTGCATCTAGTAACAGAGTGCATTAAAAATCCTGCCATGATCACTAACAAAGTCTGTTTGCCGTCTATTCTGTATGGCAGCATAGGCAGAATGGTCTGAAAACAGATGGCCTTATTCATCCATGGGCAGTCCCAGGGAGAGGCTTAGTCATGACAGACCCGGAATATTTTATAAAACCCAGCAATATCAGATGATGTTTAAGATGAACAAGCCAGCGCATTATCTTATCCAGTCTTTTTGTAATTTGGGTAGATAGTCTCCTGCGCTGCTATGGAATGTGGAGGCTGCTGTGGAAATTGGGGACTGGCTGTGGTGAGGCAGAGTTCACTCCCAGTGCACAGTGATGGGAAATAAATAAATAGAATATGAGAATAAAATCAGGGTAAATGCAATTGATAGAATTTTTAAATTACATTTACTCCCTCATGTGAAAGGAAACCATCCTTGTGTGCCTAAACCACACTCTTATAATAGATGCTATCTCACACTGGCACTTTGAGTAACTATGTATTTCCAATGTGTGAGGTATTAAAACTTCAGCCCTCCTGAATCTTGTAATAAAGCTTTCCTGAGTGTTAGGTCAGCTGGGGATTCCAAAGCCAAGCTGAAGAACTACTCAGAGGAAGGGCCCTTGCAAAAATTCTTACCCTGTTTTTTCACTCTTCCCCGATTTACACATTAAAAACTGATTGTTGCATCCCAACTTGCCTACTATAATCACACAGAAGTGTGGGTTTCAATGCCAGTACATGTATTTTTAAAGCTTGGATTGGAAATTTATTTCTGCACTTCACTTGGAGACAAAAAGGCCATAAAGAGGAATAAAGACCTTCATAAGGTTTGATGAAGCTTCACAGAAAGCCACAAAGGAACAAGCATTGCACAAAGGTAAGTAAGAGGAGAGGAAAGGGGATCTCCTAGAAGAGCTTTTTCTCCGAGGAATTTGCTTTGACTCCTTTGTAAGAGCCAGGATTAGTTGAACTCCTTGTCAAGCTTCTGGACCCATTTATTTTCCTGAGCATTTAGGGAGAGGCTGCTTTGAAGGCTAAGGAGATAATTGCGGGATGAAAGGGACTGCTAGTTTGAAGGAGCCCGTTTGATGAGTGTATCTTTTTGTTGAGGATTTATTTTGTCCTCTGATAGTGTGTGTGTTTTAAGTGCTGTACAAAGTACCCACAGCAATGGAGAGGCATTTAAAACAATTACATTTGAATTAATTAATATAATGAATGCCTGATAGGAAGATCAAATTGTTATCGTTATCTTCAGTGACAAATGGAGGGTGGAGGGGAAGCAAAGAAGAAGTGCTGGCGTAGCTGGCTCCAGCCTAACACATGTTTATTTAAGTGACTCTATACAAACATAACCCTGCATGTCAGTTAAATCAGCAGCATGTCAGTCGGCACTTCTGGTTACAGACTATTTCAGAGTCATTCATCATTCAACGCTATAAAAGCCATTTACCCTCAGCCCACCAACCAATCAAACCAACTAGAAAATGGAGCAGGAAA
Source organism: Pelecanus crispus (assembly GCF_030463565.1). Taxonomy (NCBI): domain Eukaryota; kingdom Metazoa; phylum Chordata; class Aves; order Pelecaniformes; family Pelecanidae; genus Pelecanus; species Pelecanus crispus. The sequence goes on from NC_134644.1 coordinate 38,293,111, forward strand.
GAAGCACTAACAATTGTCCTTAGTTTCCTTTTAACTTTTGCTGCAACAATTCAAGACATCCTGTGTGGTGGGATAGTGGAGAGGTTTTGCTGAACTAAACAGAGCTTCCTTCACCCGGTCATTAAAAGCGGGAAAGGGAGGGGAAAGAGAGAAAAGAGAAAAAAATGAGAAAGTTAACCCTTGCTCCACCAGTTTTTCTCTCACAGGCAATGTTTACAAATTGCCTTTATCTAGATCTTTCACACCCATTAATATGATTCCTCATTATTTTGTACCAGCTATAAAGGCAATGCGAGGTCTCAATACACTGAGCAATCTCTGATGTAAGTCATCATCAAGTTCACAAATGCCACCCTCTGAGCCATTCCTTTGTGCCCTATGTTCCCCTGTGACTTTCTCCAGGTAAATAACTTGAATACCAGATGCCTGAGGTGCCATGGGCAGGAAGTGCAGCACCCTGCAGAACACAAGGTTTTAGATAATTGCAATTCCAATGGGAGAAAATAATGACAGGAAGGTCTTTTCAGTCTTGAGTGGTCCTTCCTCTAATTTGATAACTAACTCCTGTTACTTTCTTCCCATTTGTGCTGATATATGGCTTGATCCTCCAAACCTTTACTCTCATGAGTGATCCCATTAAGATAAATGAGACTTCTTTCACGTGACTGAGAGTGGGCAGGTATCTGTATAAAACAATCAGCAAAATCAATCAGTTCTCCCTTGTCTTCCTAGTAAAAGTCCCTCCATTATAAGTGCACTAGCATGCAAAAAATGGGAGTATTATTGGGTAATAATGTGTAAAATGGCCATATCCAGTTGCTTTTTGACTGTTTAACTATGGTATTTTTCTAGTTCTGTCTGTGCTCTGCCTGATTCAAATCCTCCCCTCATGTTTATTATTAGTTAACTATTTCTTAATGGACCCCTTCATTTATGAATAAAACTCAACAGCAATTACAGCCCCAGTGGAGACCAGTACACTACCCATCTGCTCCGTCACTCGGTCTCGGCATTGGCATTCTGCACAAGTCCCAGCCCCTCTCATCGTAACAAGCTAGGATCAATTTTCCAGTGGCAGCTTGGAAATAATAGTACAAAATGTATATTAATACAGAAATATATTGTGAAACTGTCCTTAAACAAACAAATGAGCCACTTTAAAATATTACCGCTATAAATGACCATGACAGTAGCACAGCACATATAATAAAAAATAACTACTGAAGAGAAGCTGCTGAATTACTATAGTAATAAACCAGATGTGATTATTATCATTTAACACAGTCATTGAATACCATGAATCCCTGAAGCCATTAAAATATTTATGATTAAACATTTGCTATTCCTTATAACAGAACATATAGTCAGGTACTAAAAAACTGTTAAAGTATTATTTTGGCTAATACATGCTAGTGCCATGATAAAGGTCAGCTACCACTGCCTAAGCTTTATGAAAAGAGCACCTAACAGCTGTCCTCCTTCTTTTTTTTTTAATAACCACTATAAGGTTAGATACCTCTGTAGCACATTATTACATTCAATAGAGAGATATAGATGTACACACACACTTCCCTACATGCATCTATATAAAGGAACAAACACAAAGATCTGATTTTATTTGTGGAGGAATGGATGCTTTCTGTCTTCAAGGAATTATAATGAAATATTTAACGTTTTTAGGAAAAATATACTTGAGACTAAGCAATAAGCATATGCAAAAATGAAGTCTAATTACCCCCAGGAATTTTAGCATGCAGGCACTGTAATACCCTCTGAACACATTTTATCTTGTGGGCACTGAATTTTTTTTCAGTGTTGGAAGTGCTTCCCTGCCTGTGCCTCCATGGTCTGCAGCAGTCTGGTTGCCTACTGTTAAAGCAACCTCAGCTGCTGTGCCCTGCAGGTGAGAGGTGCCTGTTACTGGTGCGAAGTGTGAGTGAAAATGGGTGGTGGTGTGCTGTGCTGTGCAGGTGCCTGGCCCTCTTGGGGTGTGCGACCCAGAGCGCAAGGGCAGCACTCATTTATGAGTGGGGTGAGGAAGGGCACTGCAGCCCTCCTAGCCCATGATGGGAAATATTCCCTGGCCAAATGCGCATTGCTGCTCTCTGCAAGTGCATTTTGCTGCTAGCTGACGGGGATTCTCCCATAGCTCCGGCACTCTGTTCTTTAGACATGGGGTCCCATAGGCTTTACCGACTGTGCTGTCGCTGTGAGGTTGCTCTTTGCTATGCACTGACAACTGTCAAGTCGCAGATTTATTCTAGTGCTTTAGTATGCATGTCCCAAAATAAACAAGATGTGTCCTCTCATAAATGCCTCCTAAGACACTAGCATGTACATCCTTCCCTCATACTCCTATACTCTTTTTTTCCTACCATCACAGAAAACCAATTACTCTATCTGGACATTCTTGAACAAAAGGAAGTCAAAACCAAACCTCAGCATGACAGGGGCAGCAGTATGGGAAATTCTGACTTTGCTTTAACAGGATTTCACTGTCCTGGCTTAGAAGGCAGCTTGCAAGCCCTTATGAGCTGCAAGTGTGCATGGGGAGGGACAAAGAGCTTTAAACCCATGCTGCTTCCATAGAAAAGTGGAACTATGTCCTGAGGTGCCTGCATCAAGCAAAGGGGAGTCTCTTTGATAAGTGAGTCCACTCTGGGTAGTGCCCATCTCTCCCTGCTGATTCAAGAAGTCAAGATGAGCGTAACAGAGGTGCCCAACCGTTAGAAGGCTGGTGTTAAGTAAGCTGCAGCCTTATCTTCAAGTAATGTGTAACACACAAGCCTAAAGCCCAGCTTGCTTGTCACCTGACTGTGAAGGCACGTGTCCTCCATCTTTGCCCCTTGGGTTGTGCCTTCCATCCTGAGCACTTGGCCCAGGACTGTCTGAGACACAGAAACTGAGCTCTGCTCTGACTAAAACCCTTGGGTGATCTAAGTCCAATGGGCATTTGCAGAAGAAATGAACACACTGACAAATCTGGGGTCCACAGGAAATTTTGGAAGAAAGAGGGTAGCTGCTGCTGCTTTCTTGTAAATGAGAACATATGAGAAGTTCATCATGCCCCGCTTTTATATAGAAGCCAGGGTGGCAGAGCACTTACCCAGGGAGTGGGAAATATGCATTCAGCTCCTTCTTCCGCCTGAGAAGATTCAAACTTGCATCTTCTACAGCAGTGAAGTAGCCAGCTAAGCACAGGCTCGTCGTGGTGCTGTGTTAGTCATGTCTGAAGGTTGCCCTCTGGGGACTAATGTGGAAGTTTGTCTAATTTCTCAATCTGGCTAGGTCAGGGCAGAGTAGAGAGGCATAACTCTGTGTGAAAGTGAAATAGAGAGGCGGCACTGATGGATTTAGGCAAGGCAGAAGCTGTGAAAAGGTTTCCAGCATTGCGCTGTTGGAGTCAAGCATCTCGTTTTCACCAAAGATCTACTTCAGAAGCCCTCGTGCCCTCTCCCTGGGAACCCATGCAGAGCGGGGGTCCAGTTGCCTGCAGCACACACAGCTGAGGGTTAGATGCTGGAGGACACCTAACCCTTTAAAGTTGTCTGAAGGGAGTGTTTGTACCTCCAGTGCGCTTAACCCAGTCACTGCGTGGGGGATAGCAGGCACAGGCAGTGACTGTCAGTCAGGAGTGCCATTTTTAAGTTTCTCCCATGGATGTGATGGGCTTCTCCTCTAGCTCGTGGCCAGCAGCCCTTCCTGAAAACCATCCGGCTCCAATTTCAAAAGCCGTTTTGTCATGTCTGCTGGAGGCAGCCACCACACAGCCTGCATACTTGGTTATTTTTTTCTGTGTCACAGCAAGATTCAGTGAAGGAAAGTTGGGGATTGCACCAGTCCTGGTGTCAGGAACAGCAGTAATTAAACAAAGAATTTATTTTATTCTCCAGATGATCAGGAAGGACTCCAAAGGCCACTTGTGGTCTGTGAAGATGTGTATCTGAAAATCCTCCATCTAGACTTGGGTGTTTTCTACTCATTATGTCTGTGGCTATGCTACTTCATCTCCCAAGTAAACCCCATATACCTTCCTCTTGTGTCCTTCCCACCAGTATCATCACCAGACACCACCAGGTGTGAGTGGGAGCAGGTGCATTGTAACAAATTAGACAGCACTGCATCCAAAAATAATTACTCTTAACCAAGGGCTATTCTGATAAGACCCATCTTCCATTCTCAGCCATCTGAAATAAAGATTGCCTTTGTTTACCTTACAAGGTATTTCCTAGAGTTTCAGGCTTTCTGTTCAGTATTAAACCAAGGATGGAGTTGGAGTTTCCTTGGATGGTATTGTTATACCCACAGATATTTTCTCAGAGCTTAAAAATGGCAGACAGTGTAGGGTCTCACTGGTGCTTAGGGGTTTCACGCTGTCTGGATTTACCAAAATCAAGAAGTTCATGAGAGATTTTAGCTGCACCCAAACTGGAAAATAAGGGTATTATGGCAGTTCATCCAGTACCCATCTGCTCAGAGCCAGAGATATGAATCCAAACTCCTCATTCTCCTTCTCCTGAAATTTGAGGAAGGCTGGAGTTGCTTCATGCTCGTTTTGATGAAATAAGGAACTGAAGGATCTGTTGGCATGAGTGGAGGTTTCACAAATTAAGAGCAGCTCTCAATATGATGCAAGATTTCTGTAAGCTTTCCATTATTCTGATTTATTAGTCCTCAAGGCTATGTGGAAAGTGAACAGAAAGCATACTTGAAAAAGAAATTAAATTACAAGAGCTTTCACTATTCCTAGGCATATTTGGACTCCTGCATTTGCGAGTCATAAGGCATGATTGTGCTGTGCTGTTGCAATAGACTCCAGGTTTTGGATGGATACATTCATTAGGGAGAAAAACACGGGAAAAGATTACTCCTGACTTTTGATTTGGATAAAATCCTGGACTTTTTTGGCTTCTGCCTGTCCCCAGGGGCATAGATCCAGGCAAAACAATGTCCAGGAAAGGAAAACATGGGAGAAAGTACCCAGAATTACCTAGATAATCAGGAGGAATGGCTGACTGGTATTGCAAGAAGGTGTTTAGCTGGGACATGTCCTCACTGGGTTCATCCAGATGGGAACTGACACCGGTACTAAACACTGAAAGGTGAGCATCAGTGCAAACATTGTTTCCTGTACTCTGTGGAGTGGCTACCCACAGCTCATTTTGGATCAGTGATGCTGTAGCTGCTGTAGCTGCATTTTGTGAGTTTAATAGAGATTCCTACAGTGCCAGGGCTCAGAAAACAACAAATGGCTCTGACCATGCATTTGGAACCAATAACCTGATTTCTTCCTGGTATGGCTCTTACAGGCAGAAGAGGACTCAGGACACAGATTTGTATGATACAGCAAGGAGAACCAAACAGAAAAATGTTGTTAGTACTGCATGCTGTCTGCAAAACGAGTCTTGTTAAAATCCAAATCACTGTGACTGTATTGCTTTCCTTCCTCTCTCACTCGCTTCCCAGCTTCCTTCCCTCCTTTCTTCTTCTTCCCTCCTTCCCTCCCTTCCTTCCTTCCATCCTTCCTTGTCTGGACATTTTGAGGCAGGGCACTGAATTTTTCCTTTTCAAATATTTTCTCTTTCTGAATTGTTATGTTTTTGTTGTATGGTACGTTTTATAATATGGTCATGAAAATAAAAATAAATATTTTGTGGAGGGTTTTTTTTTCCTTTCTCTTCCAAACAAAATGAAAAGGAAGTTAAAATCAAGAGATTATCTGAAATGGAATTTCTATTCTCTATGTAGATGAATAGCAACTTGGATCACAGACAATAAATTTTAGAACAAAAAATGGTCTGGGTATATTGGGGTAGGTTTATCACCATAAATCATTGGCATAAATAGAGGTATGTTGATTATCACCACTTGGGTATCTCCTGTAGCTGACTTTTTGCTCCATTTCTCTATATTTCTACTAGAGTTTCATCAGCACAAAAAATCAAAGAAGCAATAATACAAAAGAATCAGTATAGCCAGCCACTTGCTACCCAGTGCTTTATTTTCTCCATAATATTTTCAGAGTGTTTTGGGGAGTAATTTCGAACAGTCGAGTCAGAGTCCACTGAGAATTGATTTTTGTGACCTCACATATTGTAACAGAAAATTATAACAGGAAATAAACCATTAAGTGATAAACAAGGAAACATGGATACATTTACTTTCAGAACATAATTTTATCCACTCTGGTTTTGAAAATGAAGAGATAGTACTGACTGGAACACCTCAATTCTGAATGCAAACTGTACAATCTATTATATTAAACAAAGTCAAAAGCAATGTGAAAGATCTTGAATCTATTCAAGGCATGCACCTCATTACAGACTTAGCAAATTAAAACACAAATAGGATTAGAAAAGAATAATGTAACAATCTCCCACTATGGTCCCTGGAGCATTAAGTCATAAATTGGGTTTGCATTAAATTGTGCCTGCAGTATTGAATTCAGGGAAAGAGCTATAGGCTGAAGATAAACCTTTCTAGGCTAGCCAACTTTGGTACAGCTGTGTGTTTTCATAAACACACAATGAATTTGTTGGAATCTAAAAAGGCACATTCAAAACCAGGTATTTCCTATCTTAATTAGAAAATGCAGATAAGGTATAGCAATTTCTGGCTATACTAAAGCCAAAAGCTGCAGGCATTCAAAATTGTCGCTTCACCTGAAGACATCGTTTAAATATGGAAGTTAAGCACTTTTCATTAGATCACCTACTGTGTTTCCACAAGTTTTCGGGTTTGCACAAACCTCTAGCCTGTTACAAGCTTCTTTTTAAGTGGAGGAAACAATTTTACCCCAAAAGACTAGAGAGAGGCTGAGTTTCCATGTTACAAATGTATTCTGTTGTTATGGGAACTAAAATGGTGAACGATGTGAAAAGGATCCTTAGCTAACAAAGACTGGCTTGATGATATTATGGCAGTAGCTCTACAAAGTGCAAACAGATCTGCAAGAAATAAATAGAGCTTCTTTTCTTAAGGAAATGCAGACTCCTGAAAAGTATTGACTCTAAAGAGAGTCAAATTCAACCTTTGTGTGACCCTAGACAAATTACTGAGTAATACTAGGAATTAATTTTGTTAATTTTTCCTTAATAAAGGCTTTATCCTTCAAAGGTATATTATTACTGTCATCATCCTCCTAACTCTCATTTCGGGGATTGCTAATAGCAGCTGCTCTGGTTAAGGTGCTTGTCATTTCACACTACAAAGGAGCTTTCATATGATATTATACCGATTTTTTTGTGCCTTCTTTCAGGAGTTCTCATGGCTCCATTTGTCTGTAGCAGACTTTCGCAATTTGCCAGGCAGAAAGCCCTTCTTTTCTGTCTTTTCTTTATTGATGCATCTTTTCTCAACTTTTGTTGCTACGATCTCTTAGCATCTGCCAATTCCCTCCCCTAGTTTGCACTGCACAGAACTGTACGAGCGGCATGCTAAAATAATAACACAACCCATCAGCATTTTAAGTCTAGTCTCCCAGCCACTGCCAAAAGAGCACATGCTATCCTGGGAACACTTGGATTTTGCTAAAGCGGCTGGGGAGAGAAGTCAACTTTGTGCAGTGACTGGGGGATGCTGATACCAGGAATTGGTGAAAATTAATGGGACTGCAGAGCTTGTATCTAAACAGTGGGATCCAGGGACACCCACACATCTACATCTAAATTTGTATCAGGGCACCAACTGAATGGCATGTCAGGCTAGGAGCAGGCTATTCTTGGTCTCTTCCCTGCAAGGTTTTCCAGGGATGGGGAGGCACAGGGGTATTGCCATGGGACTGCAGCCCACCCTGAGGGACTGCCAGCTCCACAGCTTGTATGTGGCAGCGGCACCATGCCTGAGACTCATTTCTTGTCAGGAGAGGAGGCAGACAATGAAGAGGCTGAACCTGGTTTCCTAGGTGCTCACGGTCAGACCACAGGCGTAAGATCTGGTCCTGTCCAGCGTAGGGGTGCTCTGGCTCTCAGCAGCGATGACGCTCAGTTTTGGGGGAAAGGGTGCTGAAAAATGGGGCATCTTGGCTCTAGAGGGGCACATCTAAACTGAGGCTTCTGGGATTCCTTCCCTGACCCCAGTTCCTGGGGCACATGCAAGGCTTGTCAGGGCGCACGTACCTGAAGCTTGTGTGCATGCTGTGCACCATGCACGCTCCAATGGGGGCTCCGGGCTGCAGTCAGGGGAGCAGGGTTTTGGGGGACACATCACACAGTTTACTGTCCCCTCATTTTAGATGCAGTGAGGTTTTACCCTGGGCTGTGGGTGGGAGGGGTCTCCTCTCCCTCTTCAGTTTGCCAGTGGAGAATTTGATGGCTAAACAAGGCTGTCTCCTCCTCCTGGCTGACAGCTCCCTTCTGGAGCAACCTTTTAACATTTTTCTTGATTTTCTTAAACAGAAAACATTAGACACATTAAGAACAGCAACAACAAAATCATTAAGCACTATAACATTCTCTGAGGAGCCAGACATATCCTTTAATCAGGTTATGGAAAATTCATTCCTCTTCTAGCCATTTATCTTCTTTGTTTATGCACATACCGAGTGACCCACTTCTGAGCATCAAAAATAACAACAAAGAAACAACCGAAGATTCTTCATTATTAATGGATTTATGTAGCATTTATTTTGCTTTATTGGAAACCAAATAATAAAGTTCATTCATTCCAATTAAACACAGAATGCACTAATTGTCTATCATTTCTATCAGTGAATCCAGTTCTCTCACTTCAAAGTCACTACTTGACCTCAGTGGGGAAAGGATCGGTATCGTGCTTCCTTCTATAATGATTGATTGTTTGCATTAAGACAGAGAAGCATAGACTAAAATTAGGGGTATATTGTGCTTTTCTCCCTGCGTTAGCTTACACCTCCAGTCCCCCATACAGATGCAGGGGTTATAAGCCCAACATTATCATTTCATGACCTAATACTGTAGACTACATCAGGTCAAATTTGTCCCCACATTCACATGATTTATAACAAGTATAACATATCTATTGTCGTGCAATGAGTGATGCATAGATCTCGGGCACAGATCTCTAATGTCTATGAATAAAACTAATAAACATGATGTGTAAATTTATAATAATTATTGCTTATTAAAAGCAATAAGGCCTTAGTCTCAGTGTTGGCCTAATACCACTGAATTAGTCAGGTAGACTTGACGGAAATTAGTGACCAAAGAACTTGTTACACAAGTCATGTGCTGATGTGATTCATATGTTGGCAGCTAAGCCAAAACTCTTCCAAAAAGTAAACTTCAGAAGGAATACTCTCATCATTTTTTTGAGGTTTCATGTCAGGTGATTTTTGTTGTTCTTGACAAAACTATCCAAAATGAAACTTACTTGATGAGAGAAGTAAAGGAAGGTAAAGTAGCAGCAGACATTGCAAAAAGTACTGGAGAAAGTTAGTTATAACAAGCAAAGCTGTTCATTAGTATAGGCAAGGATACTTCTCATTTTAAAGAGACTATATTGTGTTTTAAGTGGCAATTAGTTGTTCAAAATTGACATGGACTAGGAATTACAATGCAAGCCATAATGGAAATAGCAGAGCATTGAAAAAGATCTTTACCAGTATGGAAAAAAGCCCAACAACTTAGCCTGCTTCTTTAGCCTGGAAAATATATTTTGTTACATTCCATGTTAATTTTTATTGTCTCTGTTAAAACATATTTTAAAAAGAGATTTAACTCCAGGGTTGTTTTATCAACACAAAGCTGGCTAGATATAAAATATTGCTGAAAAGCTGTTAAGAGGGCACTTTATGGTACTTAGAGAAGCTGGAAGAAAAGGTCAGAGGAGAATGTCAGGGGGAGAAAGGTAATAGAACCAGGCTCCCAAAAATAGAGAAAAATAAATAGTAAATACTAGGAAATGTAAAAAAGATCATCTTTATCACCATGCATGATGTAACTCTGCTGAACAGCTGCTAGTAGGCTTTAATGCCATGTCGGTGACATTAACACTGGATATGATTTTCTCTTCTGTTTTCTGACACATCCCCACAACCATGTGCATTTCTAAAAACTTACCAGAGAAGATGGCAAGGTATTTGCCCACGGGGACTGGACTGGCAGGAACCCAATCAGTCTCTTTCCTGCAGTAGAAATTTGTCATTTCTGGATCCAAAGATGTTTTGAGTGGGCGCATTTTCTATTTTTATTCCCTGAGTTATTACGGGATATGAATGTCAATAATAGATAAGCACATCGCAAACAGACTCAGCAAGTTCTGCCTTTTCTGCCCCTGGAGAGCCACCGCTCAAGCAATATCTCAGCACTAGGGTGACAGTTCTCCCTGGAGGGGCACAAGAGACAAATCCCTTCCACTCCACAAGCCCCCTGGCCTGCACCATCTGATGAATTTATAGTCTCCAATACAGTTAGGTGTGTATAATTCAATGTATTGCTGAAGACCAGTTACTGTATTTTATAGCTGACATTACAGGGGATATTTTTTCTACAAAATAAAACAATATTTGTTTCCTGAAAAGGAAATGTGCTCGCTATAGCTATCAGCAGCCAACAGTTGCTGCTGGCTAGAGCTAAAGGAGAAAAAAGAGGTGGATTTTACTTTAGTGATATTGGGAAGAATAATTTATCATTCACAGTGCTTTCTCAGGATTGGAGGGCCCATTTGAACGTCGCTATAGGACGACTGCTTTATTGTACTGTATTAAACAATTGCATTAAAAATAAGGGTTACAGAAGATATCCTGACATGTCAAGCACTGCAACTGAATCCGGATTCCTACGCTTTATGTGACTGTGTGTAAGGGTGTGGGGAGGGGATGTGGGGTGCCTGTCTCTTTGAGGGTCTATAGCTGTTTGCCATCAGGATGTGATTCCGTAATTTCTGAGGACATTACAGAAATCATCAATCCACTCACACAGTATGTCTGTGGGGCAGAAAAGTGAATATGGGTTTGGGGGATTTGGATTTTCCTTTGCTTTTGGCCCTATTTCAGAGCTTGGGAAAGCACTGATGAATGATTTTGTGGCTTTATCCCTGGAAGGTAGAGCTACTTTGAGGAATTAAAGGCAAAAATGACATTCTGAAGAGTACTTGGTGTCAATCCAGAGCTGCAGGTCCATGTCAGAACAACAAACCAACACCAGTGATATCTACCCCAAGAGGCCTCCATTCATCTGGGGCACAGCAGGACTTACGCTTCCCAGAAGGATTGAAGATCAGCTTCTCCTGCCCTACAAACCCCTTGCTAAGAACATCCGTTTTTAACTGATTCACAGGATACTGGTTTGGGGGTTTTGGGAAGATAAAATTTTCTTTTGATAGGATGTATTTTAAGCATATAGTGGACCAGTTAGCATTGCATATCAGGTCAGATATTAGCTCTTGCAAAGAAAATCACTTATGCTACTGTCCCGCCATATGAAGACTTCTATTTATTTCTTTATTTCTTTTTTGATGCTTTTAAGCTAAAGTAAAAGACACCTGGGGTGCAAGAACATATCTATGAAGAAAGAGCAATTTTTTTCTACCTCCAGGGATCAGGATATAAGAAATTATTCTCTTCCATGGTTTACATTTTTGCTAGGAAATAAATGTTACATAGGAGTTCAAGGAAGAGCTGTCAATAAGCAGGCAGAAACATCAACAGGCTGCCCTGGTAGAAAGCTGTGATAATACTACAGCTTCTACAACAATATTTAAAAGGCCTGTGAATGATCAGCAAATGGGTAAGGTGGCTTGCAAGGATGCAGAGACCTTATATGTGCTTTGCATGAAAAAGCATGTGCTATTTGCATTTTGCAGCAATATAGTACAGTTATTTGGCCTTTCTACCACAGTGAGCCTCTACCAGACCTGTTGAAGTTGTATGTGCCTCCAGGTCATGAATCTACAGTCCTTTGGCAGGCATGAGGGAGGCCATGAGCAGCTCTTGGGAGGACTCAGACATGGGCTTTGAAAGCACCAGAGGATATTCCGAGCACGGTGTGCCCCAACCACGTGAGGGACAGGGTCTGCCACCTCTGGAGCGGTTGTGTGATGACATTTACTGGGTCACTGCACAGCTTATCTCCAGGCATCCCAAGTAGACCCGCATGTCTACAAGTGAAGAAGGCAGCGTGATTTAGCCTGCCTTTCAGAGAAAGCCTCAGCACTTGGGCAGTCCATCAGCGTTTCCATGGGCTCCTGTATCTCTTGCTGCTCACAGTCCATTTCTCCCAGGCGTTAGCTATAATGAAGACGGGATGGTCTACAACTTTATGACAGTTCCATTTATTTCTACTATTTTCACATAAACCCAAGCAACGAGCAGCAGTTGCTTCCTCTGCAGCTTGATAAATGTCAGTATTAATTAAAATTGTTCAGAGTAGGGTCGGGTTTTTTTCCTCTCTCTGCACCAGGCTGGCAGGGAGGAGAAGCCTGACAGGCAGACGCAGCTGCTGAGCTATTGACTGGAAATGTCGTCACTGGGAATGAGGCAAAGGAGCAGTAGCCGGTATCTGACAAAGTGGATTGGAAATAGTGGAAGCATTTTGTCACCTGCACCATGCTGCCACTCAGCGCAATGTGGGGGAGGATGTCTGGATATGGGTCTTGAACTTAATCCTTTGCTCCCCCGGCTGGGAAGTCTGCAAAGGCAGCTGTTCAGCCCATATGGAGGGGATAGTGCTCCCCCACCACCGCTATCTAATGATGCTTTCCTGACTGACACTCCAGAGAGAGCCCTTGATTCAGGAGGGAAGGTCAACATGACACAGTGTCTTTCAGGATGCAGGGGAAAAAACAGGGGACATCCCCCTCACTAAACCTCCCTGTGCCATCGTGCATTTATATGCACTGTCTTCTGACACCAACCCAGAGACATTCATAAACCCATCATCTTCTGTCAGCCTTGGGGGGGCTTAAGCAGCAACCAAAATTATGCTTCAGTGGTCGTGGATGTGCCTGTTTCAAACTGTGGCAGGTCTGAATGCAGCCAAGGCGCCACTCTGATGGTTGCAGTGTTGGCATCCTCATTTCTGCTACCACTATGAGCTCAGAAGAGGCCATTATTATCTGCTACAGCTAATTTTCATACAAGATTATGAAATAATTCTCTTTTTTCTTCCCAAACTTCACTAACAACAGAGGAAAGAAATTCAAATGAACCCACAGGAGTTAAGTGCACATGTTCTTGGACTGAAATGTGTGCTCCACTGTCACTCAGGCACATCTCAACAGCCACCTCAGACTGTTTTCCCTGGTGGAGAAAACAGCTTGGCTTGCACAGCAGGACCAGTCCCTCTTTTGCAAAATGTCATCAAGAAAAAAAGTGAATGGTTTTACACACATTTTTCCTAAAGTTCTGCATTGGTCTCTGAGAAACTGAAGCGGAAAGAGAGAGAGGAGGCTAGGGAGGACAATAACCTCTCCACATCAAAGGATGGATCCCAACAAATAAAGAGCTGAAAAGGTTTTGGAAGTGCAAAATAAGGTTTTTGTAAAACTGCATTTCTTATTAGACACACATGGAGACCTAGGCTTGATTTGCAGAAACACTTAGTGAAGAAAGGAAATATACTTCCCCTTGGCATCCATAAAAATCTCATCTACAAACACAGGTGTGGAAATGTAATTAAGTGAATATCACTATTATAAATGACAACTCGGTTTCATTTCTGTATTGAGCTTTTTTCTGTTTCTTTTTTAGATTTCTGGTACCACAGGCTGGTTCTTCTAAATACTGTCTCCTGCAGCTTCACCTTGATTCAGGTACGAGCCCTCATTCCCTTGCTCTTGTTTGAATTTATGGTAGTCCTTTGATGACTGCATTTGTTTGTATTGAGCACTGTATTTGTTTCCACTGCTGGTCTGTATGAAGTATGTTTTTTCTAGCAAGATACTGTCTTCTAAAAGCCTCTTTTCTGTGTAGACATCCATCATGCCAAGTGTAGTAGTTTTAAAAAAATCCTAAGTAGAAGAGCCTTTTACCAGCATAAAAAATAACAATCAAGACTCTTCCACTTGTTCTCCTGGTCTAATCTTACAATGGGTTAGGGTTTTTGTCTGCACGCTCAAAAGAAACCTGGTTTCTGTAAATTTCTTTTTAATAAAAATCTGTTACCTATGATAAATATATATTGGCTAGGTCAAATGAATCTGATTGTGAAAACATATTGAGCAAAAGTATTGGTAGGATTTAATTTCATCTCTCTAAAAAAAAAACCAAAACACCAAAAAACGAACTGTAGCTACTGAATGCTGGTTTGAATTAAATTCTATTTGTTTTAATAAAAGTGTAGTGGCCTGAGTGTACATATATTTGTTTTAGTGGCAGTGCATTCAATCCAATAAAACTATATTGGCTTCACTGCTTATGTCTCCTTTTCAGAGAAAATGGATTGAATGGAAAAATGAAAGAGGCATGAATCAGCCAGCCCTGAGGTCTCTGCTCAACTCTGGCATCCAAATAAACTGGTAAAAAAAACCCCAACTTTATTACTAAACATTGCTTTTAAATTTAAATATGTTTTAATGTCAAGGCTGCACATGAGGGGTTTAAGTGCCTCTGTAAAAGAGAGCAGTTTTCAGAAACAGACTTGGCTGTGGAGGGTCATTGCATCTGCTTGCGGCTGCAGAAGTAGAAACCTAAGCTGGCTCCAGCTCTCTGTGCTGCTGGTGTAAGTCAGGCTCGTTCGCAACAAAGGTGCTCAGCTGAATGCCACATATATGCAATAATGCAGATCAAGTGTCAGCAGCCACGGTGCAGGGGCACCTCTACCCAAAAGCATAGGCACATGCAGCACAGATGTAAATCATGTCCGCATTGGGTGCTAGCTGCTGGGGGCTGGCATTCCCACAGGGACGCAGCTGCCGCAAGGGTTTTCTACACACTCCCCCAGGAGCAGTCATTTTGGTCACCTGGAGGGAGTGTTATAGAATCATAGAATCACAGAATCGTTTAGGTTGGAAAAGACCTTTAAGATCATCCAGTCCAACCATTAACCTAACACTACCAAGTCCACCACTAAACCAGTTAAGGGTAGAGTAGTAATTTCATGTTTCCTGGCTTGGTGGCTGGATTATTTTTTAATGAAAGTAAAAACAAGGAATCATTAAGGTTGGAAAGGATCTCTAAGATCATCAGTCCAACCATCAACCCAACACCACCATGCCCACTAAACCATGTCCCAAAGTGTCACATCTACCCATTTTTTGAACACTTCCAGGGATGGTGACTCCACCACCTCTCTGGGCAGCCTGTTCCAATGCTTGACTACTCTTTCCATGAAAAATGTTTCTTAATATCCTCATTTCCTAATGCACTCATCTGCTTTTGCACCAGATCTCACAAATGTCTGTGTTTTCTACATAGCAATATTAACTGTACACGTTACTGCAGGTAGGAAAGCCACCAGAGGCCAATGAGGGGCTGGTCTGGAGCATGTTCATGGTGACTTTTCAGGCTGGTATGCAGTAGATTCTGCTAAATGGGAATAAGGATGTGCTCAGCAGAGAGTCTAAAGTAAGTTAAAGAGTCGTTTAGCCATTTGTTTCACATTTGGAAACTATACAGTCCCCTGTTTTTTATAAGAGCAAGGACCTGAAGAGAGCAGCTCTCTGCAGCTGGTTGATGCCCTTGTTGAACACAGGAACGCAAATCATGATGCTCTCTCATGCATTTGTTTGCAAGATCATTGTCACCCCAGTGTCAACAGTCCTAAAAATGTCACCAAGTGCCCTTTCCAAATTCCCTAAAATTGAATTAAAAAAGGAAAATGTGTTCCTGTCCTTTTCCAAGGTTTCTCAGTGCCACCTTTACAGCCAGTGCAACTGGGGGAGAGCTCCATGCAACGTCTCTGAGGTTAGAAAGGACGCTTCACTCTCAGCATGGCAAGTGCTGTTTGGATATTTGCTAAGGGGTGAAATGGATGCTGTTGGCTTGCCTCACTTCTCACATATCTTAAATCACTGTAAGCTGACAACCCAACCTGAGTAATGCTTTCTTTGATGCCATGCTTCCTTTTTGGAGACTGGAATCAGGTTGTGTGAATCCAAATCTGCATGGTATTCCTTCACGAGAAAACATGATCTGCAGCAACTCATTTACAGTTTATGCTGAACTGGATGCCTCTGGGACTGTGGGAGCCAATCCAAGTGAGGAGAATTTGGCTGCAGCAGTAGTTTAGCTGTGGGAGAAGAGATGGCCACAGGCTTCTCCAGCCCTGCCTCCTCAGAAAACTGTGAATGAAGAAATAATTCAAAGAAAACCAAAGCAGCTGTTAGCGAAGCAATATTCAGGTAAAAATCCAGCTGAGGAGTGGGTTTGAGAGTACCGCACTGAGCATCACCTACAAAATCCCCATGACCTTGTGGAAGTGGAAAACAAGTTACACACACTGCAGTCAGTTTACATACCCCACAAACGAGCTGTCTCTTGAGCCCAGGGTGGCCAAACCAGGTTTGTGATAGCTGTGAGGGCTTCACCACCGTACACATGATGGTAGTGAAGGTGGCAGACCTCATAAAGCACCTAGGTAACTGATTTGAGACATCAGTGGGTGCCAGTAAATAAAATGGCTGCAGACTTCATGGTGATATTCTGTGAGATGCTCCCTGCACAGAGCTGTGCAGAAATGCAGATACCTGTGAGGAGCTGAGAGACGTATAAGGGAGAGGAGTTTGCATTTTTTTTAAGAATTTGGGAAATTCTTGGCAGGGCATACCCAGGAAAGATGGGCTCTACCAAAATCAAAATAAGACCAAGTAGTTGGCACTTACAGTGCAAAGGATTAAAGGAGAGTTTTTAACTAGAAGCTGGCATAAATCCGGGTGCAGAGGAGTACACAGTCTGAGATGACACCACCTCCAGGGGTGAAGACATAAATTCTGTATCAGAAAGGGATTGGATAAATTAAGGGAGGACAAATCCCACCAGGGCCATTAAATTCTACGGTCCAGATCCTCCCAGTTGCTGGAAGCTGGAGGTGTAAGTGGGGAATTTATCAGAGGCGCCAGGTCACGTGGCAGAGATGCTTCTTCACGGCTTTTTTCTTGATGCATGATCCCCACACCAGACAGAGTGATGGAGGTGGTGATGGAGAGATCTTTAAACCACCTGCCCATTGCAAGATCACCTGCCTGGGTCCCATGTCCCCCACAGCCCATCTCTGCCCCTTCTCGCCTGCCACCCTGGCTCCCCCATGGCCCAGCAAGCACTGGCCACCACGCAGTGCCCAACCTTCTCTGGCCAATCCTCCGCCTCGCAATGAGCAGCCACCGACAGCTTTTCTGCCAAGCTGGGGACTTTGCAGCCACCTGAGCAGCTCATGCAGGGGTCTTCTGCTCCTTTTATCTCCTGCCCAGGCACGTGGGAGATGCCTTGTTTGAGTCCTAAATATGTTTCACTTAAGCCATCATGATGGTGTACTAAAGTGCTGTAATCTTTGCTAGGTCTCTCTTTACATTGCTGTAATTACCATAATAAGCTGTTTTAACTGGCTATTTTATAAGTAACAGCAACATAAAAATATCTCAGCATGTTTTCCTTTAATGAGCTACAAAGCAAGCTACACTTTCTTTGGTGTCTCTGTTTGTGGTGGATGCAGCACCATTTTCATCTCCTCCCAAGCATCGTGCCACTTCACCCCTGAGCTAGCAAGCTGGCCCTGGGACCCTCAGCCAGGCTTCCTCTGGGCTGCCCCAGTCTAGTAAAGGCAGTGGAGGTGATGCTGAGTGATGCCAGCATGGGGCACAAGAGTATTCCCCCTGCTCGGTCCCTCTGCCAGCAGCAAAGTTTTCAGGAAAACTCAGAAATCAAGGCGACTTTGTCTGTGGGTATCACGACTGGCTGAGCTGATGGAGAGGACATTTGCCACCACGGCCGTGGGCCCTGCCAGCAAATAGGTCATACCACCCAGCTGCTGCAGATGCTGCAGGGAATGCGTTACCATCACCTGCATCTCGTGTCCATTTAAGGACACCAGCAGGAAAAGTGATGACAAAAGGGATTGATACCCAAATGCTAAGCCAGAAGTTTGGTCCCAGGGCCGGTAACTGATACAAGTGACTACAGACGAGCTGTGAAGCAGAAAAGGTTTTGACTATGCAGCACAGGGATTCGAGGGACAGCTGCAGAGAGCCTTCTCCGTCATGCTGCTGGCAGAAAGCGCTAACGCGGTTCTGCAGTGCCTCCCCTCCAGCCATCCGTTCATGCCGCTGCCGCCCAACTCCATCAGCCCGGTCTCGAGGAGCGCCTCTGCCCCTCAGCCCTCGCCCCCCAAATAGCTGCCGCGGGAGAGCCAGCATGCGGGCATGCAGCATGGCCCAAAAAGCCTCAGTCAATTACACCACTGTAATATCACATCAGCAAACTCACAGTTTGACTGCTTACAGCAGATGGACGAACACTTGTCAGTTATCTGGTGCTGAGCGAGAGGCAGATTTATTTCCAGAGCTTGCGACTCTCATTTCTCCCAGCTGAAGCTGCAAGGCAGAGTGTGCATCTGTGATACTTTTTTTTTTTTTCAGGCACAGCTATGTTGCAGTGAGGTCTATCACCAAAACGGTGGGATTTTTGGCACGTTTTTACAGGGAAGGCAAGAAGGAGGGTGGAAGGTGTCCCTGCTTTCCGTAGCACTGGAAGCTGCTTGAATTCACACAAGCTTGAACTGAATTTCCAAATCTCAGCCATACTCTGTCTGCACTGACAGCCTGGTTCACCAGCACAGGACTGCAGAGCCCCGTAAAACAGGCTGAAAAGCACTGGGTATATGCATTGGGGTGATATTAATGTGCACTCTGAAAGTAAAGGAAACCATGAATTGCCACATTGGAGCTGGCCAAGGGTCCACTCAGCCCTGTCTCCAGTCCTGGCTGTTGGCAACACCGACCGTTTCAGGGGAATGGAAGGAAACCCCTCAGGAGACAGCTGTGCTGGTCTCTTGAGTAAGGCTGACTTAAAAGCTGAAAGTAATGCATGGGCTACAGAAGTAACTGCACTTGCTACAAAAACAGCATCGTATGCTTTCTGCCAACGTTTCTCCAGCGAGACATCAGTGCAACACAAGTGCTAGCGGGCAGGAGCTGACAGGGACTGAGATATGTTCTGAGGTGTGAGATTTACCGAAACCTGTAAAACAGCAGCTGTAAGAACCCCACTTACTAGCCACTCACCAAGGTTCTTTTATGTCTCGACAATATCCTTGTTGTAGGAAATTTGGAAAAGATGTACAATTTGCAAATGTCTGTGAAAGGCATCAATACTGCTGCTAATGTATATGTCCTTTTAAAAAATGCACTGTAAGTTTTTATACTACTGAGTTTTTCTTTAAGGAATGGGTAATATTTATTGGAAACTGGTCCTGAACTGACTTTTAGTTCCTTCATCTTTAAACTTGGCCATGGAGGGTTATTAGGACCTCCTGACTGGACAATGTTTTTGCTAGAAAGAGCAGTGGAAAGTACATATCAAATGGGTACCAATTTTCTGAACAGTTTTCTCTGTTCATTTTTATGGGGTCTGGCTTAGAATAACAGACATAATTTCATTTGGAGCAGGCCAAATATTTTGAGATGCCACTTTTTTTTTCCCCCCTGAAAAAGATAACACAAGCGAAACGGAAAAAAATCAGGCGCTGTGCTTATTGCAAGGAAATCTGTTTATGCATGATTTGAAATCAGAGCAGTTTCACTTCATTCTGTCTTCTGTTGTTGTGTTTCATATTTCATGCTTTGGTTAACACTTATTTAGTCTATTCCTAGAGGCTGTGACAGGTTGTCCCAAAAGTTTTTAGACTTGCTGAGCATACATTCTCCACAGAGCATGTCAAAATGAAAAGAACAGAGAATTAATTCATTTTTATGCAAAAAAAAAAAAAAAAAAAAAAATTAAAGACCCAACCTTTCCTTCTGACATTGTAACATGAAACACGTAAGACATCAACACATAAGTTACTAACAGCCTTGAAGAAAACAGAACTATTTTGTGTGGAATTTCCTTTCCATAATTCAAAGAAATACAAGGGGAAGAAATTGGTTCTCCTCCTGAATTCTGCTGAAATAAAAAATTAACAGTGTTATTTTCCCAAAAAAATTTCCTTTTTCAGTCAATTCTAATCTTAGCCATTTTCAGGAGCTTTATAGAGACTTTCTCTTCTTCCTAATCACATCTTTGTGGGGAAGTAAGATATGACCAGCACGTAAGGGTCTGTCCTGTGCGTGTCAGCTTGTGCTTTGGCTTCATCATACACTGACCAGGTCCGATGATACTGAAAATTATTTAGAAACATGGTAACACCATTGCGACCTCCAGTGCATAGAGGATACTTCGGGAAGAAAATGTGATGGGTGTAAGTGACTACATTTGGCCAGGACTGTGAAATTCTGTCTGTATTTCTTCCTGTTTTCCCAAGCCAGGTACTCTGGCCCTCACCACAAGAAAATGCTGATCTCATGGATTCACGTGAGCATCTTGCTTTGCTGTGTGGGCATGACAAAGGTGCTGCCTTCATTTTGGTGCAAAGTCCCTGCTTCTCCCCAGCTTAGTCCTGGAGTAGTCAGTGCAATTCTGAAGCCTGCATGAGCCGGGCTGGTTTTAATGCACTGTTTCTACCCAGCTGAGACGCTTACTCCCTACCTAAAGGATTTCCATCAGGGTCTGACAGCTGGGCATCAGCTGGGCTGACCCGGGCCCTAATTGCATTTCTTGTGCTGGTGGCTGCCAGGAGGAGGGCAGAGAGACGTGCCAGGGGCTCCCCCAGGCTCTTGCCTGCCTACTGCTTGGGGATGTTTTGCCTCGCAAGCCTGGGAAAGAGCATCAGTGCTGGACACAACCCCGCTGTTTCCCTGCTCCTCTATAAATCTGCCAGTAAAACGCACAACAGAGGGGTTTTTTTTAAATCATGAGAGAGAGACTCTAATGCAGTCATTTGATTTCTAGGCTAATTAAAGGTGTGCAGAGACACACTCACGCACACACCCGCTAAATAACTGGGCAGGGAGTGCGGCACTAAATTTTCATTACTATCTCTCCCTCCAGCCCAGCCCTGTGTTTGATGCTCCAGGAAAGGCGATTACCCCGTTCACTTTCCTCAGAGCCTACCTAAAGGCTCAGGAAACACTTCACCAGACGGGCAGTGCCTGACGCTTAATGACATCCTCAATCTTGCTTTATATACGTAGCTGCAAAAGAAATCTTTTTTTTTCCTGGCTGAATCCCTGTGCTCCTTGGGTTTCAGGTGTAGCCCCTGTGCCTGTTTGGTTACTCTGTGTGTTGCGAGTAATGTATTTTTTGTGGTTAAAATATAAAACATGGAGTGGGGCAAAGGCTGGCATTTATTATACTGGGGAGCACTGCTGCTCACTCGAGCTGACACTGAGCACACTCATCCCTGGTCTCTCCCGCTCGCCTTTGTCATTGAGTAAATTCAATCCGCTGCCATGTCATTGTTATAATAATCTCCGGCTCCTGGACACCAGTCCAAGTATGACAGTTGTACAAAACCAATGTCACACTCATCTCGGTGCTGCGCTTCGGGGGTACATCTTCATTCTTGGCGGCTGCCGTGCTGACTTCCAGCCATCATTCCCCTTTGCAGCAGCTCAGGGGTGGGCATCATGAGGAAGACGAGCTGGCCGTGACACTCCTTCCTGTTATGGCTTTTCTAGACCTGACTTCTTTTTCTTCCTCCTGCAGGGTAAAAATCCTCACTTGTGTTTGTGGCTACAGCCTCCTTCTGTGCTCTGACCTCAACCATGTGCAAAACATGGGGTTCTCTTCAAGTATGTCCTTGTAGCACATTTGCTCCTCTCTGAAAACTTCCAGTGCCTCTTCTTTTCCAACCCAGCCAGGTTTTTGAGAGCTTTCTGCTCTAAGTTTCAAGCTCTCTGTAGTCTTTCCTCTTTCTATTTATTACTCTTGCTTCTTCCAAGGAAGCCAGCGTTTCCACAGTCCATTTTTTTTAACAAAATGGCTCTCATGCATTTTTCAGTACCGTTTCTCATGCACAGCATATCACTCCTGAATTATCCACAGGGCCTTGGTTTCTTCCCATCCCTCCTCAGCTTTTACCATGAAGGTTTGTTCTATTAGTGGTTCAGAAAAGGGGCAATTGGGATAAATGAAATTTATTTTAAAATATAGGTTCATGCTGTGCTTTTTTATTTTTCCCTCTGCCTTTTATATGCGGGATGCACTGTTGGTTTATGAGCTTTTCTAAATAGCAGCTATGTCTTTTTAGATGCAGCAAGAATAATTCAGGGTAATTCAGCCCAATATCACAGCTCTCCCTCCCAGCTGAGGTCTCCTTCAGCCAGCACTGCCAAGGGGGAGAGATGCTCATTAAGAGCCTCTTGGCTACCTGTCAGCTGGCCAGAGGCAGCCAGCCCCGCTTTACGTCAGGAAGAAATGGCTCATGGAGGACTCTTGCTGCTGAGGTCTTACGGAGTACGGCTGGGACCCCATGGCCTGCTGGGTCTGGTGAGTGGGCATGTGAATATTTCATGTCCTTGCCCTTGATGTGTTGCAACTGAGGCTATGTTGCCCCAGAGGCTGGCAGGACCATGGTAGGTGGGGATGCTCGCTCAGCAATACCATTGCACCGGGCAGGTTTGGGGTGTCGTGAGATGGGCCTTCTGCAGGGACTCTGCCCTGCTTTCCTCTGCGCAGCCCTCTTGCATTACTTTGGTGCTTTCTTCTCACCTAAGATCAGGGCTGAGAAGTGCAAGGGCCCATGAAAATTAAGACCAAAATGAGAGGAAAATATCCCTACGGGTTTCAGAGGCAATTGCTGCTGGAGCCAGGAGCACAGTTGTCAGCCCAACAGAAATGAGCCCTTCATATGGGATTTCAGACGAAACTGGAGCTGATTCTTTGGCCATGTGCAGCTTTTACCTCTGCCTATCCATACCTGGATGCCTTCAACCCTCAAGAAGGGGTTTCATCCACCCATGGGGCAGACCCCACAAGCACAGGAAAGTGGCTATGAAACCACTGGGATTTCAAACACAAAACCAAACCATACACATATACCTCACCCCTCATACACCCACATAAGCAAGCAAGTGAGCAAAGGGGGAAAGATAAATGAAAACAATAACCAAGCCTCCCAAGTTTTGCCTAATTTTTATTGGGTTTTACAGTAAAACAATTACAGAAATGCTATCTGAGGCAGTCATTTCTCAAAAAGGTTACATAGCTCTCTAGTTAAAGCCTCACTTTAAAACCTGTCTTCTGCTCAAATTTGCATGAACATATTCACTGATGATATCTGACTGTGTAATTTGAAGGAAGAAGGGTAAGCAGCAGTGTGAATAGTAGCAAACACCCATTAAGAGCTAGTGTCCTACCCAAGACCTGGCTAGCTGATGCTGACTTGTGTCTGGGTTTGTGGTTTTTTAATCTTCTCTCACATCCAGGGGCCAAGACAGGGATTACATTAAGTGGACTACTGTTGCTGGCAGTTTGAAAATGGATTCCCTTTGCCCAGACTTCCCAGCTCTTTTCTGTTTGCTTTCTGCAGACATTAGAGTGATGGAGCCTGGCTTGCATGAACGCCCATGGAAAGCCCATTTGAAGTTTGCACGCTCGAATACTGCCATATAGCAGAAGTGCTGGGCTGAGATGACAAAGCTCTACCAGAGCCTCGAGCTTAAACTTGCCTAATGAGGGACAAAAATTCTTCATCCACCACTGCTGTGACCATTTCTCTTCATTCTGTGCTCTGCAATTAGTACATTTAAAAGGGACACTGCTTAACACAGCAGGGGTCCCAGTTCCTCGGGAAATTTTTCTAGAGCCCGGGCACACAGGCAACTGAATGAGGTTTTGACTGTGCCATTGGCAACCCAGTCTGGGGATGCAGGTGCCGTTATTTCAAGTGAATGTAATAAAAAGGAGATTTAATTTCAGCTCTGCACATAGACAGCAGAGCTTGCGGTACAACCACTTTTCCAGGGCTGAAGCTTTGAGGAAAACCCCTCCAGCAAGGTAAAATTTATATTATCAACCCAAAGCTCTTCCCCTGTTCACAAAATTTGCATTCCTGCAGATGGAGGAAAAAAAAAAAAAACAATCCTGTGCGATACCACTCATGATGACCTCAGCCCTCTTTTGAACAGGCAGGTTGAAATACTTGTAGCAGACCCTTCACAGTCTATCTATCTGACCTGTTAGGAAAGAAGAAAGATAATAAATTGGACAAGTAAATTTGAATTACAAATAAATTAGAGGAAGCCACAATCAAGGTACTGACATTCAGTAAGCAAAAAGAGAAAGCTTTTTTGCAGGTAAATTATCTACTCTGAATTATTTACTCAGCTCTGCTGTGAAGAGCTCTCAGGATGGAGCAGACGGAAGCAGGTATTTTGTTTGCTGGTTCAGACTTCTGGTCCTGAGAATCAATCTTTGACCATTAAAAAAACACTGCCGCTTTTTCAAGTGTAATTTATTCAATAAGATGCTTTTTTTTTCAGGATGCTGCAGAGATTCTTGATTTTCATTTGTCTTTGTCTGGAGATGTGAAATCAGTTTGCCATATTGTCCATTTCATGCTAATTTCTCAATATATTCATATATTCATTTTGGATACAGGATTTGTGAAGGACTCTGCTGACTCTCAGACACTGATGTTAAAAATGGAGATAAACCTGCTGATGATAATTTAACTCTATTTCTGTATAGCAGGTAATATTAAAACTAATGGCATATGAGAGGAGCAGGTGTTTTTTTCACTTTGAGTGGTTTCTAATGTTTGTGAAGAGCAGTGGTCCTTGGACGGGGAGCAGGAAGCCCTGGTTTCTGCTCCACATGATGCTGCCAACACGCTCGACCTCTGCGTGAGGCATTGGAAGAGGTCATGCCGGTCTGGGGCAAACCACGCTACCCCCCCTTAGTTCAACCTCCCTGTTCCCAGGAGACCTTATGTCTCATGAGGAGCTCGTTTCGTACGCCCAAGTAAAATGTTCTCCAAAGGCATGGGTGCCTCTCGATCCAGCCCAGGCAGTAGCAATCTTTCTGCTGCTTTCAAGCCAGGTGCTTCAAACCAGAAGCAGAGTGTCGTGGTGGATGGGTGATGCATGGCATGAAGCCTGGGGCTGGAATAACACCACCATAAAGGTGCTCCCTGGGACACAGATGCAGGCAGAGCAGCGTGTTTTATACCTTCTGCATCTTTATCTTCCAACTTCAAGTACACTTGGGGTTGCCACTGGGTTATGTTCAGGTCATTTCAGGAATATATATTTCTGCAAGAACTATTTCTGGGAGCTATGCCAAATTGGATACTGTAGTAGCCTACACATCCCCCGCAAGGATGTATACCAAACAGCCACTGCCATTCTATTCCTTGCTACACCTCGCAGCCCCTGGGGAGAAGGCACATCAGTCTGTAGGAAAAAGGAATGTAAAATAAATGCCTCTGGAAGACTCTGGAAGAGCCAGGCACCCAGCATAGCTGCAGGCACACGTCCCTGCTGGAAGCAGCATGTGTGCACCCATCACCCGGCCAGGCTCTACCTGCGTGGACGCTGATGCACCAAGAGCAGTGGGAGCGCTTTGGAGGTGTGAGGGAAGGGCAGGGGGGGAAATGTTGGGTGACAGCCCCCTGCTGTCCCCTCAGATCTGTTCTGTTCTGTGTTCTGATGTGGTGGACAATGCGGATGGGAATTATTCACGTACCAGGCTGTGGGAAGGTGTCTGTCTGATAACCTGGCCCTGCAACGACTGCTGTAACTCCAGATGTTGTGGCTTGCAGGGTTTGGAATTTCCTTGTGTCAGAAATGTTGGCCTGGATTTGGAGTCCTGGAATTTTGTCTGGGATCATCTTTCCATTCATCAAAAATATGTTGTGAACCGACCAGCAAATCTGAGTTTCTCTGGGTTTGGATGCACTTACAAGGGTTTGATGCAGCTGGAAAACAGAGTGTGCAAATGGATTCAAAGCACTGCTGGGGCAGGGCAGAAGCATGGCCCTGAACACAGAAATAAATCGAGCCTCTTGCAGTTGATTTGCATTTTTTCAGGGCTTGAACTGTTCTGTACTTAGTGTAGCAGGGCACAGCGCTTTGAAATATGGCCAAAGCTACAAAGCACAGTTGTTTCTCTCTGCTAATCACTGGCAATGCTCTAAAACTAACAAAAAGTAACTAAATCCCTTTTCATGGCACCATCTTTTCCTGGTTTGGGTGTCAGGATTTTGCTGTATGCATCTTAATCATGTCTACAAGCCATGATGTTTTCAGCATTACTGGGAGAATTTTTTTTACTGTAACACTACCTTTTTCCTTTATCACAAAAGTATGGATCAGCTAAATTCTGCTGTACATAGGGGATCAATTTTCCACAAAAGAAGTCAACAGAGAAAAAGAATTTAAATGCTAAATTAACCCCCCAACAAAAGCAATGTTTTAGCCCAATGCCTCTTCGACGTCCAGAACAAATTTTGCTAAGAGAGAGTTTTATAAGGAATCTGTGTCAAAGTAGATCTATTATCTGATAGATAAGTAATGGGCTTCATCAGTCATTTTTATCCGTGGGAAGGGGGCAAAGGAGGGAAGAGGAAAGTGAGTCTGTTGGAAGGCTGTCCATTGGAAGCATTACCCAGACAGTGAGATTGCATGTCTGCATGCAGACTTGAAAAGACACAGATCATCAGATACCAGCGCATGCCTTTGAAAATGGGTCATAAACATTAGAGGAAAGGATACAAGGACAAAAGGAATAGCAGAGCTTTAAACCTCAGAGGTTATTTAAGTGTGTGTACATACGTGTGTGTGTGTGTGTGTCTGCTTATGTGTAAACAAGCAGGATCAAGAACTCAAATCTGTCAAACAACGCTAATGAGTTAAAGGCTTGTTTATAACAATATTGCTCGACATTCCCCTGCCTCCCTCCTTGAAGCTGTGCTGGGAGCTATATTAAAATACACTGTGCAATAGCATCTAAAATACACAGGGGAGCTGAGGAGACATGGAGCAATGGGAGCTATACCAAATAATGTGTCTCTCCATAGCAGTGGCCCAACCCATTCCCAGGAGCTGGAAGAGAGCTGTCTGCTCCATGAGGTTGTCAACATGTTCCTGACTTGGGGCAAACTCTCCCTCAATCAGCCCCATGGCATGGTTTAGGAGTCAGCATGGGTCTGGAACAACAGGCAGTTTGGATGCTGTCACACCTTTCTTAGAAGGTGACCTTGCTTAGCAGGTGATGCATTTCAGCACATGAGCATCGTATATATGAAGCGGTGTCTTCCAAATGAAATGCTATGATTTGCACCCTGGCTGTTGTCCTTCCACACACCGCCACCAGTTTCAAGGTAAAAAAATGGTCAATAAAAGTCTGTTAGTGGCATGCAGGTATTTTTGGCTGCTGCTCCCTCCTCTGCTCATCTCATACTCTTTGAAAAAGAGTTTAAACCAGTAGTGGTTTCAATAACACTTCTTTGAGAAAACAAGGTGAAGTAACTGGAACTTAAGGAGCTAGTGAACTGTGGCAGCAGCAGATTTCTAGAAGGTATTTGCATCTTGCTGTCCATAATAGGGCTTTATTCCTATTGTGACTTGGGCAGGAATGGGAATCTGATAAGAAAATGTCAGCTTGCTTATATTGCAGGAAGCCAGAAACTGAGATGGGCAAAGATCATATGCAAAGTCCTAATGCAATGTGATGCATCAGAACCGCACCATGCTCAAAACCCAGCAGAAATAAAGATGTTCAACGGTTTGAATTAATTGAAAACAGGCCTGAGCCTTTTGCTTAGTGCTATGTCTTTATTAGAAATGTTGCTGTTCCCCTCCAAAATATGTGAGCATGTGTCATGGCTGGAAGGTAAGTGCTCAACACTCAGGCATCCTCTCCGTGCTCCATGGAGAGAAAGAGCAACCCTGTGAAAGACCTCCCACATGCTCTGGGAATGTAGCCTCGAGCACCTGGGGTCTCAAAGGGAAAAATATTTTACATACTGGTGAGCACATGGAGCCCACCAAACACATGTACACACATATTCCAAAATCCCCTATGTACTTGCCTTCAAACAGACTGTGTTATTAATAATAATCTGCCAAAACCAGCATATACTGTAGGCTGTAAGCTCAGCCTCAGCTTTATTCACTTACCTGGCCTTTGCAGTCATGGAGGGATGTCCCACCACTGACAACAACTCCACAGTGGCTCAGTCCCTTTTCTCTGGTTGTGGCCTCTTCCTCTCCAATGGAGCCATACAACGAAGTGCAAAAGATTTACTCCAGTTCTTGGGGCACTAAATTTTTGGGGCATCTGATAATTGAAAGAGAGGAAGGCTTTCTTTCTGGAAAAAGGGGCACAGTGAAAAATCAGAAGGCAAAAAGTAGTTTTACTGGTGCTTTCATTCTCCCTCTCTCTGTGCAACCTTGAACGTAGGAAGAGGTATTGGTTTCATGGTATGTGCCAGCACACCCCAGCTGAGCAATACCTAAAAAGAGCAGCCACTGAAGACGTGGAAGCCCCTGGCAGCTGAGGCGGAGGACGGTCAGGCTGATGAAGGAGTGTGCTGCCTCAGGGTGAAAGGACACCTGTGGGGAGCAGTAGCTCTGGCACAATCTGCTGGCATTTTGGGTAAGTACCATAAAGCTTTCACGTTTCCTCTGCTCCCAGGCCTTTCTTCCATCCTGCTGGCTGCGGTGCAGCCCCAAGGCTGCTATGTAAGTATCAGTTTTCCATAGATCATTCACCAGACGTGAAGAGATAGACGGTGAGTTGTGCCCATGGCAGGCTGGCTGGGATAGCTGCAGTCCAGGCTCTCCATGAGGTGACCACAGAGGGACTCCATAGCTTCTCTTCATCTTCTGCCAGGTCAATGTGACAGTCCTCAGATGCAGCAGGATCTTTGTAAAGCTACTGCACATAGGATCCAGGATTAATGCACGCTTAAAGCATTGCAAGTGATATTTTCCTAGCAGATGGGCTTAAGCATCACTTTTAAAGCTACTGTAACAGTGAGAGACATAGGGAGGTTACAGAACTACAGAAGAGCTTCAGACTGTTATTATTATTGCTGAGTGCAGTTGTCCTAGGTTTAAGAGGCAAGGCTGATGAAATTTATTGCTATATTAATAATCTTCATATCCTTTTTTGCGGATCCCTCTTGCATGTTTCTTTTAAACCCATGAGATCATCCACTGCCTGTTAATGGAAAGCAGTTTATTTTGAAGGAGGACGAACTGACAGATTTTTGTTCCCATGAACTGTATAAGAAATCTAACAAACCAGATGCAGATGGATCAATACAGGCTGTTCTTTATTTATCACCCTCTGTCTTCCTCACTTTATTTTTATGGCTATTAAAGATGCTATCATTGATAAACCATTTTTGACTGTCTTTATATAATGTATACACTGGACAATGCTGCCATTGATATTCACGTAAAATGCTGGGGTATTGAATGACCTAGGAAAGTGGTGCAGCCTGTCTTTCATTTCTGCAGCACTAGGTTTAGCCGGGGCTGGAACTCTAGTGAGTACCATTTCTGCTATGCCCCAGGAGGTGTGGGGGAAGTTTGATCTTTGTTCTGAGCATTTCTTCAAGTTTCTTCTCAAGCTTGAGTTTTCCTTTAGGTGGGACTTTAGCCGGTAAGTTTCTGGGCTCTCTGCTTCATTAAAATCATTCCCTTTGGACTTGTGATAACCAAGAAACTCAGCAGTGCTTGACTGCAGCCCTTTGATGATGCGATTTCAATTAAAACTCACTACTTGCTACAGATGAGGGGGAGTCACACTCCAAAGTGTGACATTTTGTCACAAGTAAACAACTGATGGGAGCTGAGTGAATCTGAAGCTTGACATGGCTTATCCTTGCCTGTACTGAGGGACAGCATCGTGTCAGCTAATTTGACTGTCGACAAGAGAATTAAACCTGGTTACGGGAACACGGGTATCAGAGCTGAGAGTGTCTATGCTGCAGTCCTGATTGCAACTGCTGGACAACATAGCCATCTGTAAGCCACTTTTAAATGATCCGCCCTAAGTCTGGTAGCAGTCTGGAGGTGGGAAACCAAATTCAGCAATGACTAGTCACCCCACTACTTGGGGAGATTTACAGCCTGCCAGGTACTTTCAGTTTAGGATCTGAAATTGGACTGAAATTGGACATGGAAAGCTTGATTTTCCAGGCAAGTCAGTTCTGCTCCTGTTAAAAGCAAAGCAAAGGCGAACAACACCCCTACGTTTATCAAAAGCAGCTTCAAATGTACTCTGTCAGCAAGATTTGCCTCAGATGTTAAAATGAGAGTGTGATGCTCTTGTAGGTCTGGCACCAGCTAACTAGTGCCTGTGTAGTTGGGAAATCTGGTCTATCTAGGCAGCCTGTATTGATTGAGGCAATCCCTGCAGATTTAGTAAGAAGAAAATGAATCCCTTTGCCCAG
Organism: Pelecanus crispus; assembly: GCF_030463565.1. Taxonomy (NCBI): domain Eukaryota; kingdom Metazoa; phylum Chordata; class Aves; order Pelecaniformes; family Pelecanidae; genus Pelecanus; species Pelecanus crispus. The sequence goes on from NC_134644.1 coordinate 38,323,464, forward strand.
TTAAATCTGGGATAAGCAGGTGGAAATCCAGGACTAAAGCTTTACAATAGAAAGAAATATTATTCTAGTGACTCAATTTGCTAAAAACAAATGGTGTGGCATTTAAATTGGGGCATCTATCTCTAGCAACCCAGCACCTCTAATCAGTTTCTCACCTTTACATTTGAATGCAGTGAAGGCAGAGGTACTGCATTTACAATTATAGCAGATGACTTCATCCCTCTGAAATGACTTTAAAAGATTAGAATTCATAGATTATTTATTAACTCTTACTGAATGTATTTCCAGAATGGGAACAACATATTGCATCAATGTCTAGTTCCCCAGTTTAAGTATTTTAATTAAGAGGGAAATGTATACTGCTGTAAGGAACTCAGCCCACATACCACTGTGCAAGGCTTTTCCCTTACTGTTTCCTTTTTAGTACAAAGCCTTTGTTCCTTTAAACTCCTGTTAATAACAGTGATCATAACACTGGAATCTTCCTGTGATAACTCATAAATAACAGATCTAGCTAAAACAAGGCTGTTCAGCCAAGCCATCCAAAGCAGGCAACCCAACAGTTTAATTGACCCATTTTGATCGTGAGCGTCCGATTCACAGGTTAGCAGAGAGATTTGTGATGGAGTGACACTGGCAGCTTAACCCAAACACTCCTGTTGCCTAGATAACAAAAAACATCTCGTGTAAGTTCATGACAGCAACTGCAGCATGTCCAGAATTGTTTTCCTTCCTTGTTGGATTTTGTAGCAAATCTCTCCCCTACTCAAGCCTTCACTTGGTTCCTGGGTAGTAAAAACAGCATGCCTTAGAAGTGGTAAAAAAAGACGAGACGAGCATAAACACTGTGTTCCAGACCTTCAAACCAGGTGCCAGTCCAGATGAAATATAAAGCTGTCCACAGTTAAGCGGACAGAGTTTTCCAAGGAAGGCTGAGAGGGGTCAAGTAGATGAGGAGCCAGACCCATCTGCTGCAGGAGGAATGCTGGCTCCTTCCAACAAAGCTGGGGAATGAGAAAGAGGTAAACACAGCCCCAGATGCCTGCTGATCAGCACCGGCTCACCACTGAGCCACAGTGCGGGCTCTTCTGTGGGAAAAGGGGGGGGATCAAAGTCAGGAGGCAGAGTGTACCACACTACGATTTACTTTGACAATGTGTTGTCCCAACAGAAGAAGAAAACAACATAATTTAGATGCTGTCAGGACAGAATGTCACCTTTAAAGAAATGGAGATCTAATTATCAAGATATCGTTTGGGAGACGGGTATGGAATAATTCACAGACGCGGTGAAGAATTAAAACCTTTCAAAGCCATGTAAACATATTTTTCCTTTATCTCTAATTCTTATGATTTTCAGCTAAGTTAAATGCATCAAGCTTAATCATTAAGCATTTAAAAACACACTATACAATGCTTTTAGTCTCAATGTAAAATGTCATTACATGTTAAGATGCTAAGGACTACTTTCACCTCAATGTTCTGATTCATTAAACAACTACACTTCTATGGTGCCATCCATGAATTATAAGGCGCATCTGTGAAACGCAGCATGAATGTGCAGGAAAACACCTATACAATTAGGATAATTTGAAAAGCACAGAAACTAAGAACCAGGAAGAAGACCCACCACGTTCATATCGGGCTATTACAACAGGACTTGTTCTGTTAAATAACTGAGTTTTAAAACTCTTGCACTTCTCTTTTATAGTGGTGAACTCAGGAGCAAAGTAGTTTCCAGGAATCGCCAAGCTGGTCTGAATACAAACTGCCTTAAAGACTTGTCAAATGGACTGTGAGACTCAGGTTCCAAAAATACATTTGTCATTTTATATTAAAAAGAAATTTCCTTTTGGAAAGGTGCTTTCACAATTCATTGAAAATTTTGAAATGGAAGGTCTTGTTCCAGAAATTTTTATCATTCTAAATTTCCTCCTTTTTTCTGGACAAATGATTTTTACACATTTGGACAATGGTTAGGACAGGCAGCCAAACGTGCATATTTATTAAACAAAGTGCTAAACAGCTCCATGGCTAATCCTTTGCTGGTTGCTACAAATAAAAGTAATTGCAACATTGAAAAATTACAGTTAATTACAGTTAATTACAGTTAAGAAAGGCAACTGTGGAACCTGGTCCTGCTTAGTTTAAACCCTCATGTTTCCTCTGGGCCAAATCCCCAAATCCTTTTATGCAGTTTTTTATTTCCTCAAACTTCCTTTATCTTCTAGCTTAAATTCAGTGCATACAACATAACGGCTGCTGAGGTGGAGTTATAGGGCAAGCCAGGAAAGGAACTCTGCGCTAGCAGTAATTTGCATGTTTAATTAACTATATAATCAAGACACTTGGGCAAGGCTTTTTTTCCCAGGAAACATTCTTCATCTGGCTATGCGCCATCATCAAACCCAGAAACTTCTTGTGGAAACATATGTGTCTGCTGAGTCTGGAGTGGAAACTTCTGTCCCAGAGCAGAGAGCGAGGCAAGTCCTCCTCCCACCAGGAGTGCAGGCTGAACAGGCATTTGCGGCTCCATCTTTTGCCTTCAAACGGAGGCCTCTGCCTGCCAGCCTCTTCCAAGGTGGAGCCATGTCCACTTCTCCTGCCCGTGTCCACATGGAAGAAATAGTTAATTTACCAGGAGAGCTTCTCCAGCTCAGTGATCATTACTTGAACCTACAAATAAAATATTTTGGAAGTGGGTTCCAGTCTGAATTGGGTACTTCAGGGATGTGAATGCAAATCTCTCATCATCCAGATGGCGGCACCGGACTTTTGGCTACTGGGGCATGCCCTGTTTTGGGACACCATCACCACTTCCTCCCCTTTCTAATGCCAGGGGAGGGTCAGGCTCTTCTGTGGAACAGTCCAGCCACGTGTGCAAGTTCTTCCCCCCACAAAATTCGGAGCTAAAACATTCTTATTCCTGCTAAGACAACAGCAGATTAAATAGGATGAACTGATCGGCTATACTTCTTGTAAAGTTATCCCCAGAGATAAATGTACAATGTTGTTATGGAGGCTGTGGTGGTGTCTGCAGCGTAACTAAGGCTGACAGACTGCTTGCATGTGGGTGGCTGTCTTCTTTCCAGCTGTGACCAGCTGAATTATATCACCTGTCCCACTTGATATATTAGGATATGCCCAAAGTCAAGATGCATGTTGCTGCAATAGGGAAATTAATGTCCACCACTGGAGGCAATTAATAATGATTAGGAGCAAAACAGCAGGGTTAAATCTGTGCATTTAACAAAGTGTTCATACAGCTTTTTTATACTATACTTCAGCCACTGGGTTCTCTCAAATTTCTGCTCCTTTTTTGGGGGGCTAGGACAAGCTTATCTTAATTAATGTGTAAACTTAGTTGAAATGTCAAAGTTGTTTCAGTGAGATATGTTTATTCATTACCTAATTCCAGCTTCAGCCTTGGTAGAAGAAAGCATCAAGCATGCCTGTGTGAAGAAGTCTATAGAGAAAAATGTTAACATTCATTTCTGTGTCCATTTTCATTCTGAACAGCACAGCTCTACGTATTAGTGTTTGAAGTTGCTGCAACTCTTTGATTTCTGGACTCCTCAGCTAGTGTACTAAAAAGTGGCAGCAAACTGTCACAATGGAATATTTGCAATGCTCAGTTTAGTGCAACTCCTTAATTACCATAGAAAATGGGGAGTGATGGGTTATTAATTTCTCTTTTGTGGCCAAAACGTGATTGCAGATATGAATATTGGGCATCTAATAGGAACAGGATGCTTTTGCATATTTTAAACCTCCAGGATACACGAAGCCTTGTGGTGTGCGGTGCTTGGTGAATCTCTGTAAGAAAGCACACAATATTGCCAACTCCAGGCATTCCAGAATTGATGACTGAGGTTTCTAAACTCATAAGAATTTCCTTTTATGCAGTTTTAATATAATAGTGACATTCCTTAATACTCCCAAGATTTACAGCATACATACACATTCTTAGTTCTTTTATCCACCTTTTGGTTTTTGGTTGCCTTTGTCACATTTTCACACCTTCCTTTGAATCTTGGAGGTGGGGAGCTACAAGCTAAAGAAGACTACAAGACTTTAAGAAAAACATGATGATTGTAATAAACTTGGGAGAGTCTGCAATGGGGTGTATGATAGCAGGTAAAACCGTAAAAACCTCAAGATCTACCTCAAGTCAACTTCATCTCTTTGTTGTATTGGGCAACAGTTTCCATCAACACTGAGGGACAAAGATCATAGATTTTGCCAAACCCAAGAGCCACCCTTGGCAGTCAGGGTGGGGATGGAGATGATGATGGGGAACCACATGTAAAAAATACTCATAACTATTCACATTTTCCATGCTAGTTGTATCTTTCCAAGTTTCTTATGTGATAAAAAGGGGTTTGGGACTACTTCTCCATTTTCATGCTTGCAGTTTATGTTTAGGTCATTTGCAGAATCCCTAAAAGTTTGCTTTCAGCCACATGCTCTGTAACTTCAGGGTCAGTATAAATATCATGCAGAAGCACTCTTCAAAATGAAAACTTTACAAGTTCAGTGCTGATATAACTCACAAGTCCTGCAAGTTCATCAGGTGCACACTGCCCAAATTCAGTTCTGCATGTAAATGAAAATACAGAAATTCTGCTGCTGCTTGTAGATAAGGAGTCATACATTTGCTCATCTGGAAGTATACGAAAAGACTTCTACTAGAGTTAAAAGTGATGCACTATACCTTCAACTGCAACCTAATGGTTGGTAGGTAAGCCACTTTGTAACTGTGAGATGTCAGATTTTGGGGGAGATTTTGCATGCTTTGCTTGTTTTCACAGTGGATCAGCACAATGTTATTTAACTTGCATTCAGTCCTGAATACAGAATTGTCAGATTTCCTTCACTTACCAGGAAAAATGTACTTCTTTGGTGTTTATGATGATGAGCAAAAGAAGCCATACAAAATGCACTTCACTGAAAATAATAAAATAGTCAAGAAGGAGAGAGAACCTGTCAGATTACTTGAAACATATCCATTTCTGGGATAGTAATACAAAAATTGAGGTAAAAATAGAAAAGGAGACCAATAGGCCATGCCGAATGAGCTAGGCAGAGACAGCAGAAGTGTTCAGCAGACATGACACTGATCTCATCAGCTTGGCCCGAGAGGAGTATTTGCTATTAGATGTAGACTCCTGCATAAAACATGGTGGTAATGATTACTCTGAACTGGCTCCTTCTTGTGAAAAGGGAATGGTACTGACAAGACAAATGGGGTTATAAATATTATTTCAAGACCAAGGAGAGAGACCTTGAAGGGATGAAAGGGATGAGATACTGACCCAAGACATTTCCTTTCCTGTGAGAGGGAGGACTGCCATGAAGGCTTCCATGTTCAAATTGTTGTTGACTGCACAGAGAAGTGATGCTCTTTAATGACTACAGCGATATTAATTGAAGAAGAAATCTACTCTATACAGTGTGACAGTTTTGCAGAAAGTAACTGATGGCAGATAGGAGCCCCCCCCCCCCCCAAAAAAAAGGCATTCAGGAAAAGAAGTACACCTTTCAACTGTATGAAAGGAAATCTTGAATTGCTTCAAGTATTCTACCTAATTATCTGTAAATCCAGGCTCCCTTGCTGACATACAGGGCAAAACAACCAAGAAAAGTTGTATAAATCTTAACATGGTTCCATAATAATAATGATAATAATAATGATAATAAAAATAAAAATAATGATGAATTTAAACCTTCTCGAGGCCAATTGATCTCAGGGTAGACCTGCTTTTTGTGACAGCTGTCACCATGAATTCACGGGTTACCTGCTTTGTTCCAAGAATTGTATTCTTCATTTGCTGAATTAGTCTTCAATACACAAATAAGAGCATAGGCAGGTAGCTTTTCTATCTGAAAGTTAATTTTCTCTGCTATTATTATTTTGACTTAGTTGACTTTTAGCAATTATTTATGCAGACCTATCTCTCTAACCTAATCAGTTTCAACGCATTTTTCTGCAGTACTCCACCTTGGGTGGCAGGAGAAAAGCTATTATTTTAGATGCTGCCTTATTGGACGACAATAACATGTGTATAGGGAATAATTGCTTAATCTTGTTGTTGGTTTTAAGATATGAACTGTAGCAGGCTGGGCTGGACCAAGGAAAGGAGCAGACATCTGTTCAGAGATCCTCAGGCTACGTTTGCCTGATCTTCCTTTATCATAGTGCCTTGATCTGAGAAAAAGGAGTGCTCTGTGCAGCTGGAGGGTGGAAACACTGTGATGTTTTTTACTTTGTCCATTGATCTGAGCACTGCTGTACACAGATCTGAAGGGTTTCAGTATGTCTCACAAATCCCAGTGAAACTGGCTCTCATTTATTCTGTTATTTGGCTATTTATTGTTACCTTTTTTTTTCCCTGCAGGCCTTAACATGACAAACAGGTTCACACTGGCATTTTTCAAACACTGTGCCTCTGTAGCTGGGTTAATAAAGAGGTGGTCAGCTAGTAGCCTGCTTTTTGATGATTTTTTTTCCAAAAATAAAATTGTGCCAGATGTTTATTTAGAAAGCTGGTAGAACAGACTGAGAGTAATTCCAGTTTCTGCAAGTGAAAATTGGAATTCATTATTACTGGGCACTAAATGTTCGGATGTTTTTCCGAGGTCCTTAAATCTATTTCATTTCCATGTTGACAGAGATATTAGACAGCTGTTGGAAAATCTGTCCCTTCTTTCAGTGCTACAACAAGAAAGCTTTCCATTTAACTGCCAGGGGTCAATAAAGCTCTTTAATGTACTAATCAGTGTTGAGTGAAGTGTAGGAAAGTATAAGAAAGAATCCTTTCACTTCGATTTTTGTGTGAAATTTCGTTGGCTCTTCCAGCTTACCAGTGTGACTCCTGGCTGTGTTTGTGATGGACTGGAGGGCTGAAGCACATTTTCTGAACGGTCACCCCAAGGGCTGGGATGCGGCGGGCCCATTGGTGGCAGATGTAGCACCGTCAGCAAGAGGGTTTGCTTTCTGCAGCCTTTCCAGGCTGGAGAGGGAAAGTCTCCCTGCTCCGCCCGGGGGTAGGACAAGACTGCTCAACCCTTCCCTTCCCAGCCATACTTCAGGGACTGAGCAACTGCAGTGCGGGCTTTTTCCTCAAAGTGATTCGCAGTCTTGTGCTTTTTCATGGTGTGAACAGCATCCTAGCAGAGATTGCCTTGTGGCCATCTCCTCTCTTGCTTGCAATCAAGCGACATCACTATGGAAACCACTTGCATGGAAGAATAACATTAGGGAAGGCAGTCTGTGTTGTTAGCTCTCTTTAATGCAATATGCGTCTTAGTCTTTCCTCCCAAAAGTGGAATTAGTGTCTGGCTTTGCTCTTTATGGGAGCTCTCCCATCCCAGCTGTTTTGCTTCCCCACTTCCCCAGGCCATTTTTCCTGACACCTGATTTTTCTTTCTCCTCAGTCTGGTCTCTGAGAGCTTGCATCCTTGCTCCCTGGGCATTTTAAACTGCCAGCTCTGCTCTCCCTGGCTGCTCCTGCTCCTCTCCTGCTTGCAAGCTGTGCTGACAAGATCCGGGAACACTGGTGCCTTTGCCCTTAATAAAAACAGCTCTTCTTTCTTTTTCTTCTTCTTATGGCACAGGAGGATGCCCAGGTAAGGCATCTCAGTGATGTCCTCCACCTTCTTCCCAGCTGCTTCATCAGAATTTCAAGGTCTTCTTAAGAAAACTGTGTCCAGGTGACTACCAGAGTGGCTGCAGAGGAGGACCTGGCCTCATCTGAGCTTTGAGGCCAGCTTTCAGCAGGGAGTTGTGACCAGGAGGCATTTGCAGTTCCTACCTGCCAGGGTATGGAGCTGTTGCTGTAGGGAAGCATTTATTGTAGGTATACACCTGGCTGTCACAGGACATGGCTAAGATTGTTTCCTATGAGACACAGTTCTCATATAACATTCCACTTATATGCCAGTACCTAAGAGGAGAGGATTTTCTATCTCTTCATTTATCGGTGCTTAGATTATTTTTTTCCTCACATTCCCCACATCAGAGTTTGTTGAAAGTAGAGGTTTTTACAGTGCTCAGTGGCCTTCTTCATATGTAATGGTATATCGTGGGTCCCTTTTAAGTACTTTAATGCTGCAACACCCTTACTTTCCTGGAAAACAAGCAATAATTCAGAAATACATGGCTGAAAAAATATGTGTGCGGTGGTGACTACTGAGAAGTAGAGGACTGACTGAGTTCTATTCCAACCTTCAGACCTCAGCAGTGCCACGACATAGATCCAAGTCTCCATAAAGCTCTGTGTCCCTGGTTAGCTATTTGTAAAGTATATATCACACCCCTTTCTTAAGAGAGGAATAAGAGGGTGTACAGCTCCAGTCTCCATGGATGCAGGTCCATAGACCAGCACAAAGTATTATTATAACTAATAAATACTAAATGCTTTCTTTTTTTGACAGGTGATTTCACGAGTTCACATTTTGAACAGAACTTACAGGGGTATTTTATAATAATTTTCCAATGGGATGCTTGGCCCTCAAAATCAGTAATCTAAACAAGCATGGAAGAAGAAAGAAATATTTTCTGCTGGTGTGGGCAATGAGTACACTAGCACTCTGACATGAATGTAAATGCTTTGAAATTGTTTGCTATTAAAGTTTTAAAATCGATTTTCCAATAGCTTTAAATACTTGGGTAAAACCTTATAACAGGTTGGGCAATCATTTTAGCTTTTATAACATAATGTGAATTCAGACACATGGTTATGCAAAAATCTTTCCCACTTGCATACCTCTTACACAGATTACAAGGGGAACGTGTTATAGACAATAAAATCTAGGGGGGGAATTGTCATCCCTTTTCCCCAATGCCATTAAGGACAGAGATAGTGATGCTGGCCATTGCTTTGTAAAGGAAAAACAACAAGTTTACGGTTCCTCATTTCCCATGGCAAACAGATTGCTTATTTTAATTTTGAAAATAAAACGATGGAGGCGATGTGGGTCTGTAAATAAGAGTGTGCATCTCAATTTTCTGCAAATGCTTAAGTGGTTTACATCTGTTTCCTCCCAGTTGTATTTCTCAAACATGAATTTCCATTTTAAAAAGAGTCATAAAATCACTACTGTTTCTCTGTGGATCTATTAGCAATAAAATAGCCTACAGAGGTTTGCACAGCCATGGAAAATGTACAGTGATAATAGGCTGTCCTGCTGTTACATGGCTTATGCAAACTTTACATTTATCACTGCAGAACCATCTATCCGCAGGGTTGGAGTACAGCAAACAACTGAATAAAAAAGACCAAAAGAAGGAAGATGGTACAGAAAGCTCTATATACACATCATTAATCAGACATGATGAATTCTAAAACTTGAATATATGTTTTCTCAGAGCCAACCAAGGGAAAAAAAATGCTGATCACAATCTGAAATGTAAAACTTTACATGAAATTAATCTCCTGCAAACTGATACTGCACTAAAGGCCAGAGAGAGAAAGAGAGAGAGGGAGAAAACTTACTTTCATATCTGTCTGTTAGCTTTCATTTATGGCACTCCTGCTGCCCAAAGACTATCATCTTGTGGAAAAAACTTGCAGGCTGATACTGGAGTGACTCAGCAATTAGTGCAAGTCAAAGTGTCAGGAGCGTGAAAAGACAGGAGTTGCAGCCAGACCCAGAAGGATCTCTAAGCCATCCACCAGGATCAGACACGCCACTTTCCATTAGCCAGCCATGAAGCCAGCGCTGTCCCCATTTGGCACCCCCAATGGAATGGGGCTTTACAGCCAGCTTGACTTCAGCAGAAGAGAGCCCCTTGTCACCTGAGTTCAAAAAAATCTAGAAATGGCAACACCAGGGTTATAGCTGGAGGTCTTCAGAGATTTGTCACCACAGGCAGAAGCTCAAGACTCTTCTAATTTTTGCATGGCCCTGGGTGGGCTGGAGGGTTTCTGAAGGCAACCAGGAGCACATGGTAACCCCTAGGATCCTGACCACATTATCCATTTGCTAGCTATGCCTCCTGCCAGCGGTCACTAAGGAGGATGGCTAGAGAACCATTAAGCCCATCCTTTACAATTTGGGACTGTTTAGCATCTTCCACAGGAATGGTGGGTTGCAGCTCCTACAGAAGAAGCATGCATAGATTAATGTCTCACAAGAAAGCCTCATTGGGTTGCTCCTTGTTTGCCTCAGTCTAATATAAATGTTCATCAGGATGAAAGCAACTGGCTGCTCTTTATAGATGGCAGAAAGCGACAGTAATACCATTGGATGCTTCTTAGCTAAAGGGTAATTGGAATCAGAGAAGGAAAAGGGGAAGAGGGGACAAATAAAAGGGGAAGAAATGTGGCTTCTAGAGGGGTCAGGAAGACTGGTGAGAAATAAAGCCACTCACCCCCCATTTGGATGGATTCCTGCCATTATTCAAGCTGCTAGCTTCACAGCATGAAAGCCAGAAAAGCACCCAGTCTAGGCACACAACATTAATCTGGTTGCCTAAACAGAATAAAAAGGTGAATGAAGAGACGTGATTCCTTGAGACAAACACAAGACATATATGAGCTCAGAAAGAGCAATGACTTTTTGTACATTACTTTGGAGTCAAAAGCAAATTGTCAAAAGTTTCTTTTTGAAGGTCTATGTGCTAGCTTTTGTATAAATGCATCATCTTTTTCTTTCATCAAGGATCTCATGGGAAGCATGACAGCAGCCTTTATTGCTTGTAAATGGCATACTGAAAAACATGGGACAGATTCATTGCTGGTGGAGTTGTAGTTTCATAAAAGTGCCTCTGTAGATAAGTTTGGTCCTATGAGACCTTCTCAGTACATTGGTGTTTTTAGCTGAATGTAAGCATAGTTGGAAATTTCAGTTTTGTGAGCAGGAGCTTGGCTCTCCTGTTTTAGGAGAGATGCATGTCTCAGTGATGATAAAATACTTCCATATTTCAAGATCATCCTGAGTCAAAAAACTCCATCATGCTGGAAGCAGCTACTTTTCTCTGTTCTCTCAGATGTTACGCTGCCATTTTTTGTGTGGCTTTAGCTGTCTTTAAGGTTTGTTTCTTCAGTTAGCTCTTCTGTTGGGGCCAATGCACAATGTGGTAGCTTCCTTATTTCTGAGCATAATTATTGCCCAATGATTTTTAGAGGCAGAGTTATTGAGTGCTACAGTGTATATTCAACAGGGAGGCTGACCATCACCTCTCTGAATCTGTATAAAGTCTCTACTTTCCTTCAACACTGCTAATGACTACTGGAGCTCACATTTACCACTGCTCCAGGACTAAGACTAACCTTCCAGGAGCTGGAGGGAATCTTAGTCTGTGTGTTTATGCTCTCCAGGGCATTTCTTATATTCTCAGGAAATATGAGAAATCACTTTCTTGTGGAAGCTTTCCTTGATGCAAGCAAAATCACTGCTGCTTTGTGGCCCTGTAGTGATGGAGCCTGGAGAGGGCTAGATTTCAGGGCCCCGCTCTTTTGCTTTATGGACAGATGTCATGAAATCTGCAGAAAATTGTTTCTCTATCTGTCATTTTGAAGCACAGGGACATGTCCCTTGTTTCAGTAAGCCAGGCAGTTTTAGCTCTGTATGGACCACATAGATGGAAGATTGCAGGTGTGAGGAAGGGCTGTGAAGTACCCTGCTATGAGAGTGCTACGGCAGTCCTGACGGTGGTACATGCTGAAGATAACCTTCCTGTGCATGACTGGGAGAATATTTTTGTTCTGGTAAAGAAGCTTTAACACCTGAAATTATCATATGAGAACTCTTTCTAAGACTGGCCACCAAAAAAGAGTATTCTGGAAGACCTAAATAGAAAAGCAGTGACTGACATCCTGAGTCAATAAAAAAATGGTAGCGTGACATTTGTCAACAAAACATTAACAAGTTTATGGATAGTGGTGTTAGTTATTCAGTGCCTGGTGGTTTTCCATCTTGAATAAATGGTAATAATCAAGTGTTTAGCAAACATTTAGGGAGCACAGGACTCCTTTTCGGGTGAAAAAACAGGGTTATGATCTTGGGCAACAGGATTTTTACCATCGGTTGGCTTAAGTTTCCATACTTGAGTGTCATTAAGACTCCCATAACACTGGATTAGGGATGTTAATACAATTGTTACGGTTAAATTCCAACTCAACTTTCAGTAATAATCTCTTTCCTGTCTAAAATCCCCCCGCAGTTTCAGCTGGGTGAAAGACTGCACTCACCCCATTTCAAGCTTTTCTGTGCACGGGCAGAAGATTTGCACAGCTCAGCCCAGAGGTGGCCGCAGTTTATGGGTGGGTGAAATGATTCACAACATGCCAGAGTTTGCTGATCCCTCGGTGGGAAAGAGGCTTTCTGTGGAAGGGTCCATGGGTTCCAGGCAAAAGGCAGAAAGAAGGGGAGTGATCAGCTGTAGGAAACCCTAGTTCATAACAACTGGTTTGGTTTTCTTTGTAACTATCATGAAAAGATGATCCCACGCTCCAAAGCTAACAGACCAAGGGCCAAGATACAAGACAAATATCTACAGTCTGTTAAGCAGCACAACTTTCAGAAAGCAGAGGAGGTCTGCATGCTGTCTGAAGTTGAGACTGAGGGCTGCAGAGTTGCCTAGATGAAGAGGATCTCATCCAAAGGATGCCCTGCCAGTTTCGACTTGGCTGGAGCTGTGCTGCTGACTGGAGTCACCCCAACATCCCTGCCAGCCCCTGACAGGGGCAGCTTGCCTCCTGGGCCCAGGGGACTGGGTAAAAAGGCCAGCCCGAGCTGTTACGGTGGGTCTGGCTGCAGAAAGGCCCTGTGGAAGAGTCGTCCTCCACCACAGGGGTGAGGAGGACCTGGTGGGTGCGCTTCACACATGGAGGACCACCACTCAGAGACACGGGATATACAATGAGTGACCAGACCCTGAAATCAGATAATTTCTAAATAAGATCATTTTTTTGGTTATTTTTAACTGCTCCAGATTTCAGGCTCATGGAGGGAATGTTGGAAGCCTGAGTTATTGCTTAAATCTTCTGCTTTTTAAGGCCATCTCAAAGCAAGCTTTTGGGAGGCCTGCAGAAGAGAGGAAAATCCTGGCTAAAGCACCTTCTTAAAAATCATTTTAAACAGCAAAAATACCTTACTGCTACTCAACCTAGTTAAAAAACTGAAACACAATGAACTCCTGCAGCTCCTACTGACAGTAGCTCCATAACTTCGTCACTGATATGAACCTTAGGACAATGCTCTCTCCACTGATGGCACTCCATAAATAATATTCCTACTCATTACTAAAACCTGAAAAAACTGTGAGAAGAGAAATGTCATGTGCCTGAATATAACAATATTACCCATCTGAAAGCTAATGCTCCCATTTTTTTCTTCATACTGCACATTGAAAAGACCCAGTATATACTATAAGTGAGGATACCTATAATTTTTTTTCTGAAGGAATCTTCACACTTTCTAGACTTACTGAATGCCATCGAGGGAAGGAACAAGTTTAAAAAACAATTAGTAGGACATGTGGTGCTCATTCTTGGCTGAAACTGCACATTCTCATCTGCCTGAAAATACTCAGCAGTCGTTCATGAAAAATGTTTTTGAACTAATGAGCTATATTTGCATTCCCCTTAGAACGGGTTCAGAATTTTTCATCTACACTGCACCATGAAAAATGGATGTGTTTTTCACAGAGGTAATTTGAACATAAACCACCGCATCAATAGGAAGACAACCTTTGCAGAAACTTTTTAACTTAGCACATTCCATTTGTTTTCGCTGGGGAAGGTCAAACTTACGTGAGAGATGTAAATTTCATGCACAAACCTAGATGCTGATGAGATTTGTTTTTGTAGATAATCTGCAGCAGAGAAATTTTTCATAATGTCACCGCAAAATAAATTAAAATGTTCATCTTCATATGGCTGGTTCCATTGCATTAAAATAAATGTTGCAAGCTCATTTAATTAGTATAGTTAGGAATGTCTCTTCCCTGCTTCACTGACTCTCCAAATCACAAGTTAATTTGTCAAAATCAGACCATTGTTTTTCCTTCATTCTTCATTACTGAAAAGACAGCCCCATTTAAATAAATGTTTATGCTACAGAGAGCAGAGCAGTGAACAACCCCAAATATTTTTCTAAGCCCATGTTGGAAAAGTTTCGAGTGCAAAGAGCTAGAGTGCTTTTGTGTGTGTGCGTGCGTGTGTGTGCGTTGTTATTGGATATTTGACTAGCTGGAAAGGTACAAAATTGAGCAGTCTGCTGTAACTGATGATGTAGTGCACACCATCTCTCATGCCAGCGGCTACATGCACTTGGAAGCAGTTTTCTTCTATGTTTTCAAAGACAAATGATGACAAAAGATACAATCTCTATAAATTACCCTAATCAAATCATTCTCTTCAAGAACTCTTGGTTAATCAATTAGTCAGTGTTCACGGTTCTTATGAATATCACTTCAGAGCCTCCCATAACATTGTTCTCTTCCAACAGCAAATATTTAGAGCATTTTATTAAAGAAGAAGAAAAAAAAAAAAAACACAACAAATGAAAACAGCAGCATATATAGCAAACAGACAGAGAACTTCTGCAACCATATGGAGTCCATTAACATAAGGCAAACTCTTTGGATTTACAGATATCACTGAGGTAGCAGTTACCTGAATTTTGTTTGTTTGATCGGCTTAGTTATTATTTATACCAAGGTCTTTTCAGAGGGCACCTATCACGAATGAATGGAAAAGACCACCAGACCATCATCTGAGCCCCATACTAACGCATTGTATGAGGCACGTGCTGCTTCTGTGGCATGTGCTGCAGTGTTATTCTTTAGCCTTCTCTGAGAGCCTTTTGACCTGCACAGGAAAAGCTTTTACATCTCAGCACTATCTTCCTTCTAACTGTGAGGACTCAAAACAAAGCAGTTAGAAGACTCCTGTGATTTTCCTCATCAGGAGGTTTTTGGCTTTGTCTTGCATTGAATTTGGGTTTTCTCTGTTTTGGCGTGGGGTTTTTTGCTGTTTGTCTGTCTTCCCCTTATTTCTTTGTGTGAGTTGTCTGGAAAAGGGCAAACAAGGGCACAAAAGAGCATTCTCCCCACTAGGTTCCTTGGCATGGCAGTATTTTAAAATGTTATTCAAAATCCGTATCTAATGTGAATTTTATGATACTGTGAGGGAGAATCAACCCTATTTTCATTTTCAAGAGCTTCAAGATGAACCTTGTTTCATTAATAAATCATGTCATTAACAGGGAAATTTAATTGCATTGATACTTCATGAATTCACAGTAAAAGTATGCTATATATTAATGGCTGGCATATTGACTTCCAGACATAGGAACCCTTGTGAACTGTGGAAAAATCGACATGTGCAGCTGTTAGGAAAATCCCTCCAAGATCACCAGAGTAGCTGAAGAGAGAGCACTATATTGAGAGGACTTGTTCAAAGCAAGCTAGGACCTGGATATGTCTTTTAAGGGACATTGGTGATGCCATTTTCTGACATGACCTCCACTTCACTTTCCTATTTGCATTTGTAGCGAACATAAGCATCCCAGAACAGGAAGAGCAGCTGTCATTAAGCAGCTTTGGGTAGCCCAGGTTTCTTCAGGCCACAGGTCATGTCCCAAGGCTGGATTAGCTGTGTCGCAGGACAGCTTTGCCCGATGTCTCCGAGGAGAGAAGAGGGCTCAGTCGTGCCCCAGGGCTGGGGCATCTCTCTTCCTTCTTTTGAGACAGACTGGAGATCTCACTAGAAGCACACCAGACTGTGTAGCCAGTCTATCACTTTATTTAAGTTCTGTTCTGATTGTGGGGTCCCCTTCCCACTAGATCCACAGAAATCTCCACGTGGATCTGACAATCCTAGGATCCCCTACAATCTCACATGCTCTCCAAGCAAGGGACTGTGAAGGAGAAAGAAAGAAATAACGCCACACTTTTGGGCAGGTTGGTGCCCATGAGAGCCCTTGAATCTTGAGGTTCGGCAGCGAGGAAGCCAAAAACCTACTTTAGCAATCTGCCCTGCTCCTTGCACACCCATATACCCATGGCATCTTGAGTAGGTGCCTCACATTTTTCCTCAGCCACATGGAGAGCAGAGATACCCACTGAGGGGGATCAACCGTCAACAGGAGGTACAGATGTGCCCTGGGATCCTCTCACTCCACCATTAGTTGCACAAGAAGTTGCTGAGGAGTGTCCAGGTGGAGGAGACAAAAGCCTCCATGCTCCGCCTTGGACCAGCTGAAAGCCATTTCCACTTCCGCAGTTCTCTGGAGAAGAGCGTTATGGGATGATCTGAAATTCCCTCCTCCTTTGTCTCATTGGCCATCTGATACACAGCTCCTGTACCAGTTCAGCAGCTGCGTATGAGTCTATGAAAATTAACTGTAAAAGAAAACACTGGCAGGCTTATTATTCTTCTATAGATTATTTTGTACAGGAAATGTTTTGAAAAGTACCAACTAAACTTGGACTCATGGGGACTGGTTCTGCTCAGCAAGTCAGCTACGGTAGACTGCTGGAAACAGTAGGCTTCAACTTGTATAAAAAGTTTCAGTCAAAGAAGACATACAAATCTGTACATTCAAACAGCTATTATACACCTTGAGCATTGCCAGCTCATACGACTTCAGATTTTTTCTTTAAGACTCTGATGTTGAAATCAAGAGATTACACAAGAATCAACTTAAATCATTAAAAAAACCCAAGGCTCCAAAATAAAACTCCCCAGAAATAATCCTGTTGGCCGCAGAAGAAAATATGAACTGAGCTCATCCTAAAAATGAGCATAAAAACTAAGAAACCAAAATACAAAGTTAAACACTTCACTTTTAGCAATCATGCATCTATGAGGCCTGTTTTTTCAGCACTGTGGTTACCTGATGGCTTGCTCAGAAATACATAGACTGAAAGGGTTGCAGTGCAAAGCTGTGCGCTTAAAGGTCTGTTGTATGTACTTTCTGCCTCAGTTATGAATTCACACCCTGGGCTCAAAGCCTGTTTTGAATCTCTCTCGGAGGTCACGAACAGGAAGATATTTTGCTCCGGACAGCTGCTATCCTCCCATTAAGAGGCAGCAGTCCTCTTCACAGCCGGGTATGCTGAGAGCTACCTGAAGCATCTGAGATTCAGGCTGTGGCAGTGATTCTGCCTTGCCTCACTGCAACAAGAATTGTGGCTGGAAGATGGGGGAGGCAAATTCTACCCACAGACCAGGTCTGTGAGGCCAAACCTGAGCTGGTTTAGGATAAGTGAAATAAAAGCTGGCTGTGATAAGACTTTTCCCAGTGGAAGCAGAGCTCATGTGCTGGTATCCAAAATCTCTTGTGCCTTTCCACCTACACTGAAGTTACAGATGGCATTTTTTCAGCAGAAAAAGAGTGGGAAGCAGCTTCAAGCAGGCAAATTAATCCTCTCCCCTCTCCTTCCCTGGGAAAGGAACTGCTTACTTATAATAAAAGAGCTTGTTTTTGCTTTAGTGAATCAGATTGCATCAGAAACTCCAACAAGACCTTTCTGAGGAGCAAAAAATTTCATGAACCTTCTTCGCTGCCAGTGCCTCCAAGACTCAGCTATGCAAACGGATGTTGTATCACCATCCACGGACAGTGCATAAGAGACACAGTGGTCTCCTAAACAGACTTGTGCAGTAAAAAATGACAGGAGGGAACACAGAGTACAACCCCATATTGCAGGAACCCATCTTGACTTTTAAGAGCCTATATATGGTGATAGCTCTTTTCTCACTGTTATAAAAAGTTCTTAAAACAATCCAATAACAATTTATCATTTTCATAAATGTTAGTCCATAAAATCATACCCTCCTCACTGTATTGCAGGGCCCTTAGACATAGTTGCAGATCAGAGAGGGGCAGGAAGGCTTTTCTGCCAGGATTTTTAAGGTTTTGCTGAGGCACCAGCCATACTCCCCTTTACCTAAAGGTGCCTGTGCCCCAAGAACTCATGGTAACAGTACTGGTGAGTTAATTTTTCTCTCTCTCACCCCCCCTCCCCCCCTTTTCAAGGTACATCTGGAGGTCATGGTCTTTGAATATTTTCAAAGTGAAGAAATATACAACAGAATGGTGTATAGTGCACTAGCATTCATGAAAAAATGCCTCAAGAGAACATTTGCAGGGCAATTTGCACCAGCAGGACTGTGAACAGGTGTGACAAGACTGCAGGCTAGGTCATATTAATATTTATGCTATGCATTTACTACTTATATCAGTCTCTATCTAAATATGTTAACAGGGATGTTGCAAAATCCTCTGAGCCTGACTCGTCACTATTCTGCATCATGTCAAAAGCTGCTGCTCTCTCCCTTCTACCTACTCACCTGTAGGCAAAATCAGAAGACAATGCCACTATGTTCCTTTTAATTTACTACCTGGGAGCTATCTCCTTTTGTTTGTGGGAAGCCGTGCTTGCTACCAAATTCTGCCTCAGAAAGAAAGGAAAGGCTGTACATAAGCATTCTAAGTAATCTGCTTCACTAAGAAAACCTGAGTTAAGCTGCCAGTAATAAATACATTTATTGGGTAGACAGTAAAAAGTACTGAAGAGTTTAAAATAAATTCTGAGTTATTTAAACTTAATTTATGACTAGGAAAATAAACCCTCTCTTCTACCATTAATGTTTTTTATCTAGGCCATCAAATGTCACACCCTACTGATTTTGGATGTAAGGTCACTGGAAACAACATATCAGCGGTGTCAGCAATACAAATCAAGTGAAATTCCCCTAAAAATAAAAATGTCATGAGTAAAATAATAGGCAATAGTTATTTCATGGTATGAAAGACTTGTAATATATCAAGAGTTCACCTTTTTCTATCTTTATCATATATCACTTTGAACACTAAGTATACCTCCATTTCATATATTTTAAATATAGATAATGTATCTAGCTAAAACAATAATCTCAGAGAAAAGTACATTGAAATGATTGTTTGGGTTTGCATTCACTTTTTGAAATGTCTCCTAATTTATATCAAATGACGAAGCACTAGCCCTGTCTATTAAAGGCAGCGCTGTGCACCAGCTGACACTTTCTAAGAACATATTTCTGTGTTAATGGAATATGGGAATATAAAATTGATCTCAACTAATGATTTTAGCAAGAACAAAAAGAAGGGGTGGCCCTTCACTCTGTATGACCCTTCATGTGGCCCATGAAGACAAGACCCAACCTAAACCAAGCATTGCAGGAAGCAGTAACAAATGCCACTAAGAAGGGAACAAGCAGCACATATTTGTGAAATTGCCTCCTTTTGAAGTTTCTGCGTAGATGAACACATCCATGTCTGCTAAATTGTCTTTAGTACAAATGGGGATTTCCTCAGGCCATTTGTGACTGTTATTAAATGGCTACCAGAAAACAGTTTACTAATTTAACTTGCATCCCCATGCTGAATTATAACTAAACACACTAAATGTCACACCGTGCTGTATGTGGCACTCACACAAAGAGAAAAAGGCAGCTACAAACCCACCTTGTACAGCATAGCGACATGAAACTGCATACTCAGTTCAGACGCAGTTGGGTTTTCTGGCGACTGGGCAAGTAACAGCCTGTGAGTGTTTGGACCTTTTGTGTTTCTGTATATGAGGAAGAGGATGGAGATGGACTCTGGCTCAGTGCTGTCACATCACTTGCCTCTAATGAATCTGGCCCCACATCCATGGAGCTTCCATGCCTGGAAGCCTTTTGGGGTCCTTGGACACTCTTTTAAGGTTCAAGCGATTGCTCCTGTGCCCCACATGAGAGCAGGAGCTAGAAGCCTGGGTGCCCGTACCCAGCACTGTGTCTTTGGATGCCCAACAGTGCTGCCCACAGAGCAGGCAAAGCATCCTCTTCCCCAGAGCAGGGCTATAGGGTGACTTGTCCAGATTTTCCCTGCTTTTGTGAATCCTGGGACTCTATCCCCTTCTTCTCCCTCTGCCACATCTTTTGTCTGATCCATGTATGCCACTTCCATTTCACCTTGCCTGCAGAAAGGAGAAAGAAGTGCTTATGCTGCCACAACATAGCTGCAGGGTTTTGGCTCACCATTGCATACAGTCTGGCAAAGATGGGATGTAGCCCTATCAGAGCCTGCCCTGTGCTAAGACAGAGGTAGTGTGCAGCTATTTGGAATGCTGTTGCTGAGGCAACAGTCAGGATGGGAAAGAAAGGGGACAAGGAAAAGTCGCCCTCACAAGGTAGGATGAGATGAAATCCTTTTGGAATGGCATGAATATGTCAGAAGCTAAGCCAGAAACGCTCTCAGAAGCTTCCAACTTGAAAAGGGAAAGAAAATTCAGAGGCCTGTGGGAAGGTAAGGTACCCAGGCAATAGTTTGGGGCGGGGGGGCGGGGAGAAACCCTGCAATTCATATAAACATTTATTGTACAGAAGAGCGTGACAGTGTTTATAAAATACTTGTGATAGATTCTACCAGTGTCTTTCTCAAGAAGTTTATCTTTAGGGTCCTCTCCTAGACAAGGCAGCACACTTATCCATTGAGTCCTTCCATGTTGTAGCATTGCCACAGTCCTTACATTATACAAGAGCGCATCAGCACTCACCTTTCTAGCCAGGTTAAAGTTGTGGGTGCCCAATGCTATACAAATGCACAACATGCAGATGTGTTGGTGGTGGAACATGAGGTGACAACTCAGATAAGTGAAACTTGACAGGTTAAAGATAAATCATACCAGCCAGCTCCCGTATATGTTCTTCTGGCAGGGCTGATATATTACTGTTTCATGTGGAGCACAAGCTGAAAGGTATGTCGTATAGAAAGATCAGGAAGGGGAGATGTAGAATAGAAGGTAGGCGAGATGTCAGGAGGTAGAGGTGACAGATCATTTCTCCCGTAGCAGAAGCCTATGAAACAGATCCTATAATATTCTCATTGGAGAGTTTGGGAGCACTTCAGTGATAAGAGAACTGCATTTCTGTCTATTTTTTGTGATAAGTATCGCCACAGATATGTGATTCCTGGACAGCAGCTTTCCTATTCCTTCCAGCACTTTTCCTTTGTATTGAATCAGCAGTTTTCTCAGGCAAGAGAACTCAGGTTTCATGGCAGTGACATGTTCTAGCTTGGTGTATTCCCCAAAGTCTACCCTAAAAAGAGAGATTCTGGAAACACTTTTAATTTTTTATCATTTATGCCACACAAGAATCAAGATACTGACTTCGATGAGCTCTGCATATCATCCTTTTCATTCCCTGTAGTACTGCCAAAATATTGTCCTAGGTGTGGAAAAGGTGAAATATATCTGATGAACACAGTTTCATTATGCCAGGAACTTTCTGCTGTTCCTCATTATGACGGACTTCTTAATTTCTGACTCAGATTCTGATTCTGCCTCTCCCCTGCATTAACCTGCTGTGATCTCATCAGGAAAGCTGATCCATGAAGCTGAGGTTATGGAGAATGTTACTTAACCTAATAACTGGTCTGACAAGTTTTTAAATGTCTTTTAATATTTTCTCTCTGGTTGTGTTTTCATTCACACTGTGCTGATAGCAGCTGAGTAGCAACAGCCATGGAGGTAGGCATGAAACCTGTATTTTCCTTCCCATGGTGTACAATCATATTTAAACACCAGAGGAATCTGTGAGACAATCCTGTTTACTCTGCTTGATCTGCAAGCATACCCTTTCTCCGCACTTTTAGCTGTAAGACATTTTAAAGTCTATTTATGGCTCAAAACGTAAGGCTACCCATGCTGGATGAAGAAATCCTTTATCTGTGGTAGGTTCAAGAGCACTACAGATAGACAAGGTCCATGCTGTTTCACAAACACATACCAGCCTTGACCTGCAGAAAACAATCATGGCCTTATTGTGCTGTTTGTGTGATACAAACCCAGTGCCTCTTCCCTATAGAAAGTAAACTGAGATGGCTAAACTGACTTTACTTGGTAATTCTCTCAGCAATCGGATCAAAATGATTAATGGTCATTCTGGTCAATGCTGGATTTAATTCAAGGTCAGAGAAAAAAAAGATAAAAGGTTACTTTGCTGACCAACCTCTATTTATCTACAGATTTTTGTTATTAAAGGAATTAATCTGATAGTGTTTCCATACACAACACATTAATTATTTACACATTTGGTACAAAATGACTTCATACAAAGATTAAGATTGAGCCTTAAATTGCTGGCATGGGGGACAGAGATTTAGTCCTATGATGAGCCTCATCTAGATCAACACAGCTGAATCCCAGTTTAAAAATATATGTTTAAACGTGTACTGAGCCCAGTATTACACACAGCCAGACTGACTTACACCAAATGTTACATATACCAGGTAAACTGAAGTCCAAAACTAAATCTTGCCTTGAGAAAAATCTTAGCTTTTGTGACACATTTGTCAGAGTGTCTGTTTTCAGGAAGACTTAACCCACCATCCTTCATTTTGAGATTCGAAGTGACAGATATTTAAAACAAATAATGATAAAGCAATTTTATTCAGTCTCCAGAAGTTTGAGGGGAACATTCTCAGCCTTAAGGCACTGAATTTCAGTCAGAAGTAATTTCTAATGTTGCTTCATCCTATTATTTGTAAATTCAATATAATTAGAGGCATATACAGTTCATTACCAATTTGAACTCTTGCCCAGTTTTTTTCAGTCTGTTGCTTTTTCAAAACACTTTATTAAAAACTTGTTTTGCTGTCACATGTTTTAAAGGGAAATAATGTCTCACAACTAATCATTTATTAAGATAATGCAACCTCACAATGCAGAAAAACAACAACATAACCTCACTAGAAACAGATGGAGAGTGAGAAATAAACCTTTGCTTGGTTGCACATGAATATTTTGAACTTACACTTGAAATACGTATTAGCTGTATTTTCATCCCAGGAGTGATAAATACAACATTAGATTGAAAAACAATTATTTCCCTTGCTTTTGGGTATACAGTACATTATTACCTAGACTCACTTATTGTTTCAAATAATGCGTTCTGAATTTTCATATGTTTTTCACTTCTTATAAATGCCTATAATGAGAGACAGGAAACCTGAGCAAAATGTGAAAACTACTTCACCGTATTACTGTTATTTTATTCTTTTTTTTCTGCTGCCTCATTAGGCCAATTGACAAAAATCACACAGCAGACAGCAAAAGTTTCCATTTTGAGTGATGGATGATGGGCTAGAGCCTTGTTTTAAAACTAGAGAGATTGCCTGCCTAATACAACATCCTTTGATGTTGAGGGGAGGTTTTCCATAGATTAGCGATAAAAGAAATGTTTACATATTAGTCACAGGATCCCGCAAAGCTCACATTCGGAGTCACACATGCCGAGCCTGTTATCATCACTAAATATTGGGCAACCATTTTGTCTGGTCTCAGGCAAGCGCTAGCAATGGTCTTCTTGCCTTCCTGCTGTTTGCATACAGCTGCGGCTCTACACAAGCATATGAAAACTGGTTCTCCATACACTCTTCAAAGCTTTACCAAAAAGCTCTGTATCTCTTGTGTCACCGGGCCATCATTTCAGCAGTACACCCCATCTGAAGGTGTCTGTGCTTCACCCCGAGTTAACAAGATGCTTGTAGTGAGTTAGGGCTGGGACAGCAGTGAAGGGGCTGTGCCCACTGTCTGGCCCAGCGATGCCTTGCTGAAAGATGAGTGGGGTTTGCCAATAATTCCCCAACAGGAATGTTAAAAAAATACAACCCAACTCATGTTTACAGCTTCTAAGGGAGGAGTTTGAAATGTAAAGAGAGACCTGCAAAGAGTTTGGGAAAGTAAGGGCAGTGTGATCCCCTAAAGTGAGAGCTGGACCTGGGATGCAAGTTTGGTGTGGGAACTGGACCGTTCCTACCAAGTCCTGCTGGACTTGCACAAGCATCATGACAGCTTTCTAACTGGATACCCAAGCAGAGAAATACCTCTCAGAGCTGCCCTGTAGTATAGGTATACACTTTTAATAGCACAGCAGCACTTAAAAAAACTAGTTCTTGGACCACTCGTGCAGGTCTCCATTTCCCAGTACATCTCTCAGCAGTGTCTAGCAGGGACCCATCCCTGCTCACTGTTAGTGCAGGATAGTGAGAGAAAAACCAGGTCTTCCAGTAAGCAGCATTAGGGGAAAAGTGTCTGGAGTGCAGTAAAGCACCAGGAAGAGTGTCTGAAATGGACAGTCTCCCAGACAGTATTTTTAACTGTGTTAAATATCTTTATAGCTATTATTTATTCATTTCCTTCTTCTTACAGGCAGCATCCCTCAAGAATGAGTATTAATCTACCTATACACATATGCAAGTTTTTGCCCTTTTTGTTTTTCATGTGCTTTGTCCTTTGCTTCATTTTTCTTTACCTTCCTCCTTTTTTTTTTCTTCCCGTCTCTTTTGTTTTACTTTGTTGTTGCTTTCATTTTCTTCCCCCACATTTTTTATTCTTATTTTAGCTTGTCTTGTGCTGGTTTTGGCTGGGGTAGAGTTAATTTTCTTCATAGTAGCTAGTATGGGGCTATGTTTTGGATTTGTGCTGGACACGGTGTTACTGCTGAGCAGCGCTTACACAGACAGAGTCAAGGCCTTTTCTGCTTCTCACC
This sequence comes from Pelecanus crispus, assembly GCF_030463565.1. Lineage (NCBI taxonomy): Eukaryota > Metazoa > Chordata > Aves > Pelecaniformes > Pelecanidae > Pelecanus > Pelecanus crispus. Next base: position 38,347,999 of record NC_134644.1, read on the forward strand.
CCACCCCACCAGCAAGTAGGCTGGGAGTGCTCAAGAAGTTGGGAGGGGACACAGCCACGACAGCTGACCCCAGCTGACCAAAGGGATATTCCACACCATATGTCCTCATGCTCACCATACAAAGCTGGGGGAAGGAGATGGAAGGGTGGCACGTTTGGAGTGATGGCATTTGTCTTCCCAAGTAACCATTACATGTGAGGAAGCCCTGCTTTCCTGGAGATGGCTGAACACCTACCTGCCGATGGGAAGGAGTGAAAGAATACCTTGTTTCGCTTTGCTTGCGTGCGCAACTTTAGCTTTATCTATTAAACTGTCTTTATCTCAACCCAAGAGTTTTCTCACTTTTACCTTTCTGATTCTCTCCCCCATCCTACTGGAGGGGAGTGGGCGAGTGGCTGTGTGGTGCTTAGTTGCCAGCTTGGGTTAAAACATGACAGTTCTACTCCTGGCTTCATTCCTATTCCTGCTTCTTCTCATTAAAATGTCCAGCAATTGAATAGTTAACATTGACAGACAGACATAACCACCACAGGGCTTTTAAGTTAATACCCTGCTATCATTGAAAAGTCTGAGGGAAACTGAGCCCCTAAGAGCTAATAATTAGGGCTTCTTGCAGATTCAGGAAAACAATATTAAATTGGTTGCACTTCTTTCAAAGTACATGGCAGCCATGAGGGCCAGAAATGTAATGTGTTATTTGTCAAAAAAAAACCCCAACATATTCTTCAAAGTAAGAATATGTTGTTTAGGGCAGATAAATGTATAGGTTAGGCTGAACGCTGGCTGGTGCCATCTTCCTGCTGAGATAGGAGTGGCAAAATTCTGTAACAAAGGGATGAAAACACAAAGCCAGAAGTGGCCCAGTATTTTCCAATACATGGGATATTCCCATAAGAGGGAATACAGAGGTCTCTGTGCACCTGAGGTCTGGGCAGTGTACAACAAAGCTGTGAACACAAGGATGCATGCCCTTGACCTGCCCTGATCATACATTTTGGACAAACAATAACATAAAGAGGGCTCACACTTCTGTAGCAAAACTAAGGCTGCAGGATTTTCGTATGTCCTTACCTGCCCAATGCTCACTGATTTTTGGCTATCCCAGTAGATATTTACATGACTGTCAATCTAAAATGGGGATCTCAAGCAAGCTCTTAGCAGCCCCCCACTGTGCTTGCCTGGGAGGGCAACCAGTGTTTGCAACACCTAGGGGTTCAAAAATCCAAATTATTGACCAGATATTTCACCTGGCCTCTGCAACTTCTGAAAAAGCTTTTCATGCAGCAGTGAAATGTAGTGACCCAGAGGTGGGGATCTGGAGCTCTTGTTGCCCTCAGCATGTCTCCCCCACCCAGGGAGAACCACAGTCTGCAGGTCAATCATTCTGGCACTTTGCACAAGCACGGACATGTCCCTGAGAGGGCTAAAGGGGTTGACAGGACAGTGCTAAAGGCATTTCTGCAAGAGTAGTTACTACTTGGATCTTTTGGAAACCAAAATGTGCAGATAAATCAATCGCAGACTAACCACGCCTGGCAGCCGATACATTCACACCTCATGAATGGAAGTGAATTGTCTTCTTGTTTGGTAATTCAGTTGTTTAGTCCCAAGATCAGTTTGCCAGTTTGAATCAGAGCAGATTTCTATAACTCAGCTCTGCATGTCACAGCTTGAGTGAAACAAATGCTCCAGTCTTCTTGGAACTTCTGAGTATTTTGACCTTCAGAACTCGTACCATGAATTTTTCAATTAACTAGCTCATAATTAAATCAACTGATTAAATAAAGAAGTTTTAGTTGATAAAGTACCGTTATGCATTCAGATGGCACAGGAGTTTTAATGATATGTAGATTGTCCCTAAGAAAGCTCGGAAAGGGCCTCCATCCTCCTACACAGCTTCACGTGTCCCTCTCTGCCTCACAGCCCCCTCGCTGCTCAGGCAGCCCACCCAAATGAGGCACGGCAGTCCTGGAGACAAGTATTCAAGACACTTTGTCTCTGCCTTTGGCTCCACAGGCACTGGCAGGGTGTACCACTTTTTTGTGCCTCCATTTCACACTCCAAAATGAAGCTGTGATGCCACCTCTGCTATGGGGTGCTCCAAGAGGAGCATGATCTAACTCATCTTTGAGGCTCAGCCTTGCAGCACAAAGGTATATTCAAGCAGCAGCTCTGGAGTTAGGAAGGGTGGGGTTGTCATCGGGTATTTTTCAGTGAAGGGCACATGTGATAAAAGCTGGAGGAAAAACAATAGACAAAGGGAAAAATGGACATTGCTCAAGCAAGTAGTGGGAGATGTGGCATTAATAAAAGCAGGTTTTTTGACAATGCTGGCTGAAGCAATATTGCAGTTGAGAATGAAGATGCCCTCTCCTGTTGTTTGATTCAGCTTTTGAACAAGTTTCTGTTTTCTAAGTGGTTTGCCTTCTTAAATATTATGGACCCCATGAATTTCTCCTTTAAATGGCAGCAACCTCCAGAGTTGTCAGTGTTGGTTCACCACTAGGCCCAAGCACCAAGAGATATTGGGTAAGAGTCTACCATGTGACTATTGAAGGTATCTCAAGTCCAGACCACCCTTGTCCTTGCTTGAGCAAAACGAGCTTTCCATTGTATATGAACTCTACCTGGCTTTGGATCATTACCAGACTGCACCACGAAAAGCTGCTTGACTTAGAGGTGTCATTTGGTGTATCCTTCCCCATCTCTTAAAGTGAGCACCATGACAAAGCACAACAATAAAAAACTTATTTCTCGAAGGATAGAAACAAAGCACTCAGGATTTTTATAAAAGCTCTTTAGGCCAGTTCCTCAATGCAAATCTTTCTTCCAAATGTAGGACTCGATATGCCACATGAAGCCACACCTACTGTTCACAGTCTAAATTTAGATTCTCTTCAGAACTGAAACTATACAAGAGGAAAAATGTTTAACAATGGTCTTTATTTAATTTGACATATCCCTCTTCAAATACTTCCCTTGCAAAATCCTTTTGTATTCTTATAAGTAGGACAGTTTCTTTCCTTTGTGTAATTCAAGTGTGGCATAAATTGGGAGCTACCCATTTAAAAACATGCGCATGCACAAGTAGAAAGATAAGAGAAAACAAGGCTCAAACAACCAAACTGCTTTATGCTGCAAGTAGGGAGTAAGACAGAGGAGGGAAGGAGGAAAGAAAAAAAATGCTAGAAAGAAAAAAGAAAAGGAAAGAAAAAGTTGCACAACATTTTGCTGATTCTTCTTCTCAGGCTAGGATGCATATAATATTTATCACATTGTCAATATTTTGATGCCATCACTTAAATATCTCACTATTGAAACAACCTGAAAAGTAGTAATAGTATATTAACAGTAATTATTATTATTATGCGCCACAGATCAGTTCCCTTGCATGCATGACTTCTGTCAGTATTTCTTCTGTGTTTTGTTTTACTTTCGTGGAAGCATGTGAGTGGGAGCAGGATTTGCTGCTACTCCTACCCAAAGTCATAATCCCATGTTTGGGTTGTGAGACCTAACTCCTGTACAATGGACTGTGGTGATGCAGGCAACAGGATCAGAGGAATCAAAACCAGGCTTCTTAGAATCAAGCAAATATGTTTAATAACAGAGAGGAACCCAAATCCATAAAATAATTCATACCCTGAAACAGCACTAAGTGGAATATTTTTTAAAAACATTTTCAAGATGTATTACTAGATTTTTAATTCCTGAACTGTGCATATAGCATATTTGTTTGATTTAGTGTCTAAAATAACTTTTAGTACTTTTTATTCATGCTAGCACTGAAACAATTAACACAGCAAAGAGAGAGTGTATGAGACTCTCCCCACCCCCCAGCCCACTCATGATCACAGGTCTTAAGTGTGCTCCTGACTGCATGGTCCAGCTTTGCCCTTAGCTTCACATCCACAGCCCCACTGGCAGATATCTCTTGGTGGTTGGAGAAGAGATGCAGTTTTGGTGTGTGTTGGGAGTAAAAAAATGCAAATACTATTTTCCAAAACTCAAGCAGCTGGGTGTTGTGATATTGAGACGTAGGTGGATCTCAGAAGGGTATTTGAACAAGTGGTGGAGACAAGAGATGTCAGGCTCTAGGCAACTTCTGAGCAAGATACTCAGAGGGCAGATCATTACATGACGGTGCATGTGGAAGGTGCGACCATGGAAGAAGAAAGAGAAGAAAAGATCAGCTAATAGAGAAGCAAAAAGAGGCACATGTTTCTTTCACTGGCAAAAAGGAAGAGTATGAATAGACAAATGATGGGAGGACAAGAAAGATTCAGCCCCAACAGAAGAAAGAGGCAGCAGTCAAAGAAAGAACAAGGATGATCCACAGGATGTTGCATGAAAAAAGAAAAGCCAGAGGACTCTGTAGGCATTTTTGCTAACATTAACAAGAGGAAGGTCTTTGTGACCAGTGATTTTTATTAAGAGTAATTGGGGAGACTGTTGTCAAAGTCAGATTTAGACAAGAGAATGCGTACATACAGCTAGGAGCAAGGATGTGCTGTAGGGCTGGAAAAGATCGTGATTGGAAAGAAAGAGAATCCACTGGCTGTCCTTCATGGTGGGCCAGATGACACCACCATAGTCACATTAGAGGTGATCAGGTATAGCTGCCACATGAAAATGCAGAAATGAATGAAGTTGCAGGTGCCCTTCAGTAGGCAAAGGCGTGACTCAAGAGGTAGGATAAGCTGATGGCTCATGAGCCAGTGCTATGAACAAGGTTCTGGGATGTGTGAACCCGAAAAAGGGGTTCACAGGGTGAGGACTGCTTTTGGGAATGGATTCAACATGGATAACTCCTAGGATTGCAGTTGCACGTCTGATAAGAGCTTTAAACTAGAAACAGAGGAGCGAGAGTTGGGAGACTCACTTAATCGCCATGCCTGATTCTAACACACAGAAAAAAGGAAAATCAGATAAATGAGATTATTGCAATGGGTAATAGGACACAGAAGGGGAGAGGAATAGGCAGCAAGAGAATATGGGAATAATATTGAAGAGAGGAATAAATGTTTGTGTGATACATTTAATGAAATTTGCTATTTAAAACGGGATTAAAACAGAGAAAATCAAGAGAAATGCTGCACATTAAGACCAGATACATACAGGAAGTAGAATCTCTGGTGCAGAACAAAAGAAAAGGATATTAGAAGAACAATAGAAACACATTGGAATAGTAATCTTGCCTCAAACACAGGCGTTGAAAGATATGCATTATTTAAAAAAGAAGAAAAGGTAAAAGGCGGTGAGGTAGCAATTCTCATTAACTGATGAAGTAGACTGAAAAGATATAAGAATTGATTGCTTCAGTAAAACCCAGAAATAGGTTAAGTCAAAAATCACTTTTGGAAAGCCTGAAAAAGAGGATCTCTTGGAATTAAAATAGGGTCTGCTACTCACTTTGATTATTACGAGAAACTAAGGGAACACATCATTAGAAGAGTTTCAAATTCACCATGCAGTAAGCAGTGCTTCCAAATACAGAAGGACAAACTATCTTTGCCTGAAAGGGACAAATTTCTACAGTAAGTAGTCCCAGGCTCTAGAGCAACATCACATTAGATACAGTTCTGGTAAGCACCAAAACACTTCAAGGTAACTCCTTGTAGCATCGAAGTTTGGTCTAAATGACCATGAGCTGATTCAATTTTAAATAAGCAGAAGGACAAAAACAGGCCTAGACCCATGATCTGTGAGTTTGAACTTGAAATGTCCAGCAAGCCAGAAAGTAAAATCTTAAGACCTCAAGGATCTGAATGTAGCAGGGACTTGGCCTCAAGGGTACAAAAATTCCTATGAATTTGCACCCCCATCCCACCTTTCCTACACACAACAAAGAGGAAAAATCATTGTGGAGTAGGACAAACACCCCTCACAAAAAGGGATGAGGAAAGAGCTGACACAGAGCGAAAGAAAGAGCTGATCAGCAAAGAAAAACTTATTTAATGTCAAGAAGTGCAAGACTGAACTATGCCTGAGTAAGACTCAGGCTGTGGAGATCCTGCCAAAGAAACACACAGCAAGTGTGCATCAACATAAGTAAACATATGGACAAATGAACACAAATACTGCTGTTGGGGCATTTTTCACTGGTCTTCTGTTCCAGCTATCCTAGTGTTACTCAATTTTTACCAAGATCTGCTCAGCAAAAAGCAGCATATCCACTTCCAAGGCAGACCAGAGCTGGATTACACTGGAAAGATCTGTGCAGTCTATGAGCCTACTTTGTCCCATGTCGTTGCAAACGAATTAAGCAAATCTGGTTTACTTTGCATGGCACTGGATGTGAGGAAATGCAGACAGCTTAGTTCCATGTCTCCAGTCTGGGCATTTACTTATCCAGATGTATCAACAGCACCATAAATCGTCTCACCATACCAAACTTCTTTTGACTACAGGAACTGCATAAGGGGAGCAAGCACCATCTTTGAGTTTTTATTTGTATTTTATAGCAGCTGTTAGATGGTCATTTGAAGAGAGCAGAGTTGGCAGAAATGGGTGAGGAGGAAAACACAGCTGAGGAAAGGGTAAAGAACTTTATATATTGATTAGCCCGGTACATAAGGGAACTTGATGCTTAGGAAAAGTAAGAGCTTGAAGCTGGCCTTTGCAGAACAAATACCATGCCAGTAGAAACAGGCAGTACAAACTTTCTACAACGCAATCCCAGTGCTGTGCTGTGAGTGCAGGCAGGAAGAATCATACACACTGAGAGTAAGCATTAGCCCCAGCAGTCTTTTGGGGGCAGGGATGGTGTTTATACTGTGTTTGTATAGTGACTGGTGCAAGGAAGTATTGAGCTTTGACTCAGGTTTCTGGATGCGACTGTAATAACTACAAAAACAAAACCAGCACTGTCTTGGGCCTCAACTACTGTTTACACTGAGCACACCAATGAGTAACAGTGGGTACGTGTATCACTGTGGCAGGCAGGATGCATCCAGGCTTTCCCCTGCAAGGTGGTTGAGACCTGGTGTATCATTCCATACACAATGATCTTCAGCAGTTATAGGCAAAGCCCTCTGAGTACAGTGACTGGACTATGGTAAGGGCTGTCTTCACTTCACCAAGTGCTCCTGGGAACACTGAACCCATGGCCAAGTGCAAGAATCACAATCAGATGCCTGGCTGCAGCCAGGGCAAGGCCAATCTAACCACAGCTCCTGTCACCGCAGGGTACCTGGTGTGGCTGGGAAGCTTCCCAGGTGACCTGTAAAGCCCAAGTCAATTTTTCATGATAATCCCACTGAGGGGCTGGGTTTGGTGAAGGCACTACAGAGCACCAGGACCACCTAGCATGGTGGGCAGGTATTCCCCAGACAGCATCCCAGCGCCTGGGCTCAGAATAGCCCTGTGACCACACTGGAAAAGCAAATGACATGGGCAGCAGTGACCTGCACCATTCATGCAAAGCATGGGGATCCTTTGCAGTCCTTTACCAGTCCTTTGATCTCTCCAGTGCTACCTTCCAGTGTCACTGGGGTTTTCCCAGCCCACTCATTCCTCCTACCACTGCTACGCATGCGCTGGAAATGGCTGCCCACTGTGTTACTTCAATGCGCTACAGCATGTGACAAAGATTCCCAATAACATCTCCCTAGGGATTCCAAAATTTCTTTTTTAGGGTTACAGCAACTTCTAAAAACATTGGATCTCACACAGGGCATACGCCTCCACCGGTGTGAAAATAATGTGTGTGGCTCTGCTCCTTCAGGCGACTTCTTCTTCGTGCATCAGGTAAATGATGAATTACCCTGTCAGTCAGAGCTCTCCCTTTCAGGGAGATAAAAAGCATGTGCCTGAATAGAAGTTACTTGGTTTTAGCTGCCACACAGCCTCATGGATGGATGTGACAGGTTGCTTCTGTGGCACTCGGTCCTGGGAGCTGCCCCTTAGATTCATCATGGAATTCTGTGAAGTGCTGCAAGACAGTGGCCAGAGCTAAAGTTTGGGCTTCTGGGCATCACCCGACTACACAAAACATGGCAAAGGTTGCAGGGTGAGGACAGCATGGAGTTGTTTTCATCTCTAAACCCAGTGGCTGACACACACACTCCTTGCTACAGGCTACAGCATAGCTTTGGCCAGGTCAGGGTTTTGGGCTTTGAGCTTGGCAGATCCACCTGGGCTGGGAGCTGGTGGACTCAGGCAGCAAAAGCTGCAGCCAAGCCAGGACAGATTTCCCTGAAAATTATAAATACACATATATATATGAAAGTGACACGAGGAAAGAAATAACTAGAGAAAATTCACAGGCTGGGGAGTAGCCCTGTCCTATAGATGTCTTCATGGAGCCCATTTTTACAATTCTCACAACCAGATACTTACCAAAAGAGGAAAATGTGGTTCTTGATGGGCAATAAGTTTCAGCTCTTTACTGGACTTACCTCCATCCTCATGACACTACCTTGCTATCCCCATAAATGTTTTCTCCAAGAGTGATGAAAGAAACTGTTACAGAGCTCTGCTGGGTCTACCCAGTTAAATGCACTGTGGGAAGATGGTTGCTGTTTATGGGGTCTTTCTAATGAGGGATGATCCAGAAGGATTTTTACCTTTACATCATCACAATATGATAGCCATGAGGGTAGTGAGCATTGGACAACCAGGTTGGTCCATTGCCAACGAGTCTGAAATGTACTTACAGCATGTGGGTGCCTATACCAAACAGTTTGGAGCATAAAGAAAACCTGCACAAGTCCTGCTTTATTTTTTACTGTACTGCCTAATAGATGCTCTGTCAAGTTATACATTTCTTGCTGTGACAAATTATTCTTCTTCTCCTGACAGGACCTCCAGCTGAGTCCGCTGTGCTCAATTAGGAGAAAATGCATATTTTAATCCACCCCATGGTGTAGTAACATTTCACTCTGTGGCCTTGGCAAAGGCACCATTTAACTATTTCTGCAGTGGTTTCACATGCAGCACATTATTCTAATGTCAGCAGCATTTCCGTCTGTTCTAGTTTCCCTGGCAGTACTCCCCTAGGCATCGGGATGTGGACAATTAAAGCCCACTTTATCATTTTAGAACCAATGATTTGCTTCCCCTGATACAGTTCATCACTACAGATGGCAGACATCACAGCTGCTCTTACCATCACAACCATCTTTGCTTCTCCAGGCCACTGCAGTCTCCTGGTAAGCTGTTGTGACCACTCTGCGCTGCCGCTCCTAAAACAATGCATCAGGTCTCTGCCCTCCTCAGTAGTCATGACCAGCTCCAGATCTCCTCCCATCTACAGCAATGAACAGAGATCACCTCAAAACCACAGAGCCTATGTCATATGGAAAAAGGCTACCTCTTTCCAATAAATCATCAGGACTTCTGCAAAATGTCTTCTAATGCTGTAGTAGCACTTGAAAACTACCCAGGCATGACTCAGCAGTCATGGAGAGCTGATGAGATGGGAACCCACATGACATTACTTTTATGGTACAATATGGCTCTCTTCACTGTTTGCAGGGAAAACAAACAATTAAGGGTTATTTGTGGGGAAAAAAGCAGTCCAGGGAGAGGAACAAACTGTACTAAAAAAAGGAAAAGTGGACAATTCTTCACAGGAAATCAGGCTCTCTTTGGAAATATTCAGTTGTGCTGGTACATTCAGGATGGGGTCTGCCCAGAGGGATGACACTGCTCTTTTTGACTGCCTCCAGGCTATTTTTGACCCACTGAGTCTCAGAAATACTTCTAGAGAAATCTTTAATTTCAAGTCCCAATTTTTAGCTTTTTAGCTTTTTGCAGAGGATCTTCTCATATGATGTTTTTCTTACCTGTACTCAGAGGTTTGATCATTCAAAAACCTTGTTTGCCCAAAAGAAGCTCATGGCCCCTGATGTATTCAGCAGCCTGAAAATCCCATTAATTATTTGAAACCATGTTTAGCCAAATTAATTCAATGTCTTCTACTTAACTTGGATAACAAAGGTTTGACTGCATTTCTTTTCTTTTATGTGAAGTGTGCTCTCTGGTACTACTTACCCTATTAAAAATATATCTTGTCTTTTAATCAGCACAAGCAAAACAAAGATAAGCCTGCTGAAAAGGGCTTTGAAAAGCAGTTAAAGTAGTAGAGGAATAATGTGCAAGTCTGTAGAGTATATTTATGGTTATAAAACATTATATAAAAATTTAATTGGTACCCATGAAAGGCACCAGCAGCTGGGTTGAGAGGGTTCTCCACGGAACAGTTCAGCAAAGCAGCAGCAGAACAAATGTTTGCCTTTTCAATACACTCAAAGCCTATCTTGGAGCACCACTTGATCAAGCCTACTTAGTCCTTAACTTCTCTAATGTGACCAGCCAAGGTTGACTAGGGAAAGGGATCAGTAGGCAATGTGATCAAATACCTCAAGTTAAAGGTTCAAGGCTTTGTATTGGAAAAGGCAGCCAAAGCAAGAAAATCAAGCCAGCCTGAGATTAGGATTGCTGTACTTAAAAAATAAGATTTTAAGAAATGGTCACCTCTCACACTGCATTGCATGTACATAACAACGTGGTCTTTCATTAACAGCACCTCATTTCCATGGGTGAGCAGCAAGCTCACACCTCCCATGGTCTGAGCTGCTCACACACCACCACTGGTCATTTTGACACTGTGCATCACTGTCATCTGATGTGGTGCATGTGCTGCACAGAGTCTGCTACTGGAGAGCTAGCTCAACCATTAACTCCTTTGAGCTAGTTGTTATTGCTTTTTATTGTAGATCTGTGCTGGATCTGAAACAGTGCCTTAGCAATGAAAAGCTCCCCAGGAGATATGGGAATATCTCATTAGCAAAATTACTTTTTTCCAAGAGTGGTTTTTGTGTAAACATAAAGCCTTTCATTTACAATGAGAGCATTTCAGCAGCCATCTTTTTTTCCTATTTTAATGTAATTTGCCAAGAACATTTTTTTTTTTTTCTTGTATTCCTATGGAAAGGAGCAAGATCCTTCAGGAGCTGGCTGATGAAGTACATGTTTCAGGCAATGATAAGTACAAACGCAAATGTAACCTGGGTGTGGCTTTTTGTTTAGTTGTTTTCCTATCGCTTAGCTTCTTTATCTTGTTTGGCTAGATGAATCCTAGCCCTATTGTAGCAGGGTCTTACTGGATTGTGGTATCACACCACAGAAAATAGTGGAGGAGAGATGTTTCATAGGACTTCTCTGAAGCACGTATAACCCCCCTTGCTGCCCAGTACAGTCGGCCCAGACCACACACAATTAGAGGCACTGGTCACCCCTCCAGCAACTTCAGCCATTCTTTGCACCCAAATGGGAGATAAGCAATACTTAATGTAGTTTTATTGTCTCCTTTTTTTTTTTTTTTTATTTTGCAATTAAGGAACTAGAAACAAAGAGAAAAAGTGAGGAAGGGTTCCAGGAAATTCAGTTTGGGAAACAATGACATATTTATGAAAAAAACTTTCAGAAAAATAATTTTTGGGGTGAGACTTAAATAACATTGTCTTGTTTTCACAAGCACAAAATAAGCAAGTCTTGGAGATTGTCACCAGGCCTTGAAAGAAGAATGCAGGAAGGAGACTGGATAAGTCAGGAAAAATGGGATGTGCAGCATCTTACCCCTCCACGCTGTGGAAATAGCATAGAGGGGGTTTACCAGATACTGTAGAGCCTGTCCAATTCACAGAAATGGGCTGTAGGACAAGGATCAGCTGGAATAACCCTGGCTGTACAGCCCCAGTGCAACTGGTCAGGCCAGAGCACCAGCAAGGTGATTGCATGTGCTGGTAGACCACAGAAGGCACGGGGATACCTCTTCCCTACCAAAGGTGACCGTATGGAAATCCCTGTAACTTTATGTGGATTAGGACCTAGATGCTCACCTCTTTTTCCCAGGGGACATTTTGTTGCCCTACTTTCACCAAGTTTAACTCCTGTAACTTGATCTCAGCTTCCCACCCCAGTGACATATCAAATGCAAGAGTGAGACTTGTTAGTACTTTCTTGGTGACAGATTTCTCAGTCTAGAAGAAAAAAGAATGAGCAAAAACCCTCAGGCCAAAGCCTTGATCTGGCAATGGAAATGCTATTCAACAGCAGCTAGGAGCTGCTAGCCCACAACCAATGAGCACTGAATGAGCAGCGCGATGATCTAGCCTTGAGAGAGAACTTCCATCTGAGCGTCACTGGCTCAGGGACAGAAGCATACTGATAACCAGCCTTTATGCCACCATTTCTATCATAACTTTGGAATATGGTTGACAAAGCAGGTCACATTAAAAACCTGCAGATAACTAAATGAGTTCTAAGGTCAAAAAGGACACATTAGTCCAACCAGTGCCAGAGCTGAAGGCGAAATCCAGCACTCCTAAGTCCCAGTCCAGCACCCTGACAGAGCTTGTTTCTCCAAGCTTTCTTACCTACCCCTGGATGTGACAGCAGCGTATTTGCATGCCGCCTCCACTCCAGTGAGACTCACCTTCAGGAAAAGGATACCAGCTAATTATGAGCAAACTCTCTGATGATCAGTTCATTTGCAATTCCTTGCAAGCACGGTTTTGGGATTGTATAATACAAGGCATAATACCGGCCACTCCAATAAGACAAATCAAGAGAGATGTGCAAATGGAGAGATGAGCATTTGTCCTTGAGGGAGGACGTTTAGCATACCTAGAAACACAACCATTTTTAAAATTAATTAATCCCCTTAAGGAATTGTGAGTGATGGATTAGAGACCTTAACCGGGGAAGCAGTCTGTGACATGGTGTGTGTTGGAGGAGGCACTGAAAAAGGATGTGAATGAGTTTGCAGTCTCATGTGCCTAAGCAAAACCATTAGCTTCAGAGTGGAACATATTTATTGGCTGGAGAAGGAGAGGCTCAGGGAGACCCTCAGAGCTATGCACAAGCGGAGGAGGATCTGTGGCACCTACTGCTGTCCAGCCAGCCAGCTCTGAGAGCAGCTGCGTGAGAACAGGAGGGGGAAAGCTTAACATACCATCACCGGGGAGGAATATAGCATGCAATGACATTTTCAAAACATATTCTTGACTCTGAGAAACATCTAGGTAAGCAGCGTAGCAGACGATATGTAGATTTCTTATTTTAATGGAAAAGAACAGCAGGACATTGCTTCAGATGTGCTTCCTTACTAAATCTGCCTGTTAGCTTTTGAGTCTGAGTCATCTCTGTCTTTGTATGCAATGTGTTCCACCAAGTAATGAGATTTCTTTGAGTTTCCACTGTATTAGATTTCTCTACACATCAAATATTTAATAAGAATTAGCATCCAGCCATCCTCCCTCCTCCCCTCCACAATAATATTAACTTCTACTGAGACACCATTTTGCTATTCACAGTGCAACTTTGAAGGGTAAGTGCAAAAGCCCTGTATATTTTTCCAAGGGATTTGCTGTGGCCCTCTGCAAACACACAGTAATTAAGAAAAAGAATGACCGAGAGAAAAAGACACAGTAAACCGAAGGTGTGAAAAGAGACCTCTCATTAGTCTTTGTGTCAATTACAGTATCTGAGGAACAATTTCATAGCAATAGCATATTTATTTGATGTGGCACAGATATCTGGGCTCGCTGTTACGGATGGCATTTGCTCTTAATGCTTAAAGTACCTCTTTAACAAAATGGCATTCCATAAAAATTTAGTGTGTTCCTACTGTAATTAAAAAGCCCTAGTCATTTTTGCATTTATGATATAAACTATAATAGCTGTAAAATCCCACAATTAATTTGCGCCAACATTTCATACTTGAGAAATTCTCATTACAAATTTCATTACTTATTCACTTATCTGTAATTTGTCCTATATAACCTAAAGAATATTAACAAATTTAGAGTCACTTTTGGTCTATTAAAAGCTAAATAGAAAAGCCTTCCACCTAGTAGGCCAATTGTGATAACATTCTCAAGCCTGCTCCAAAATGGTGGTGAACTACGTTCAGGCCATACAAAAAGAGATATTCTTTATGAAGCACAAGCTATAAACGACATGCAGAGCCCTTTGGAAACTGTGTGATGTATCCTGAGCTAATCCACTGCACCCTCATTAGTTTAAAAGCACTACAAGGCTTGAGTGTCTTACACTGTAGCTGTGAATATGACGCACAGCTATCCAAGGGCAGGACTGGCTATAAAGCAACAAGGAAATGGTTTTCTGCCCAGCCAAAAGCAACTATGCAAAGTCCAAAAGACAGGGATTTCTGTTCCCCCTTCCCTCTTCAGTTTTCTTCCCTGCTGTTCACAGTCGTAATTTGCACTCTGGATGCCCGCAGGACTTTGAGGGGTGTAAAATCTCGAGGAGGGCTTGTGGCATTACACTGACACAAAGCCCCACTTTTCCTCCAAATAAGTGACGGTGCTACCAGAAGACAAAAGAAACGACCGGTAGGAGAGGGCTGCACATGTGAGCCAGCGGGAGGGGGAGAGGAATTTGTGCTGCTCTGTAGTTTCTCCCAGCTGCTAAATTCTGACAGCATGACAGCAAAAAAAAAACAACTGCTCTTGAAATTTTGACCATATCTTCTTCATGGCTTTGTCTTCTCTGGGGCCAGTGTTCCAACCCAAAATACACCAGAAATCTGCTGAAATCATCTTCAGTAAAGAAAACCATCATCTCCAAGACCACTGACAACCCAAGTTGCCAGATCGCTCCAAGTCCAGCCCAGCTCTGCCCAGCCTCAAAACAGCTTTTCCAAAAACACTCTTCATGAGCTTTCACCCTTTCTATTAATTTAAAGTCACTTTTGCTTAAAAGAGGATGCTTCACTCCTTTCCCAGTTCATGGTCGTGCATTTGTGGCTCAGTAGCACTCATCTCACTCACTGTATTAATGGGACACTCTTGCCAAGTCTTGCATATCGTGGTTAAATATAATGACAACAGAAGTCAGCAAGGAGCAGGCAGGACACGTTGAAACTCAGATTGGCCCTCTGGCGAAAAAGGAATAAAGACATTTTCTTCCTCATAGTGCAAAATCTAGAAGTACAACTCTACCTCCAAAAACCAGCCCACTGAACAATTTGTAATACAGTTACAGCAACACAAGCTTTGGGCATGCCCTAAGTAATTTCTGATATGCTAAGAAGATAAGTTATGGTCTCCTAAAGCACGGCTAGGCTGAAACAAGAGAAAACAAACTGGGATACCATCAGCTTCATATAACTGAGAACTCTAGGAAGTATACAAGTAAAGAATAAGACTTGATTCCAATGAGAAAAATTAACTTTGGCTGACTTTGCGTCTTGACTTCGCAAACAGTATGAAAGCCACTATAAAACATTACGCAAATGAGAAGTATTATGGAAAACAAGGCCTAAAACCAAGCAACTTCACCTCCCTGCAACAGAACAAAGCCCAAACACACTGCACCAGGACAGTGTCACCCGGTTTCCACAAAACTATATTCACAATGAACAGACTTAAATATAAGTATATATCTGTGTACTATATAAAGACACATATATATATTCTCCCCTTCCCAACAATATACAACATTATATTGGCATTTTACTAGCTTTTATACCACATTCATTTTATTTCAATCTGTAATTAACATCTACGAAATTTAACTGTGAGACAGGAAATTCCTACTCTAGCATAAATAATCTTGCTTCTGAAAACGGCAGCTTTAACACAACCAACAATAGCATTCATACATGAAAGAAATTGGCATACTTACTTGTTTTGTGTGCTCCATCTTTTATAGAGTATTATGGTATAAATTGAAATTTTATATGATTTAATAAACTTATATGATAGCCAAGTACCCACATAATTGTAACAAACTGTACTGCTCTCTTAATCAGGGCTCTTGGTACATGCAAGGCTCTCTTTCATTATCAAAGCCTTAGCTTATGACAAACCAGACACTATTAAAGTACCTTCAGAAAAGTACATTTACAGCACCACAATCCTTCAAATATATAGTCCTTAATTCTGGAGGATAGTTGTCGTAAAGTGGAATATAGGATCTACCTTTCTTCCACCATGAATCAACTTTGCAAACAAGTTATCCAGCAGAATTTCCATTGTGTTGCATAATAAAACAGTGGCAACAAACAAACAGACACACCTACAGACATATGTGGGGTTTTGTATCAAGCTGACAGACACTAAAATGGAATAACAGAAAAATTCAGGAGAGAGAAAGGTTTATTTGGCCCCCAAATCTCTGGTTAGTTCCACAGAGATAATACCTAAGATTTAAGGTTTCTTTGGTCTTTGGTGCACTAGAGGCAATAGATGATGCCAGCTGCCATCTTTCAAAAAGTTGCTGGCCCACCTAGATAAATGGTCCTCTGTAGAAAGAGTACTGATGCACAAGGCTTCTGGTTTGATCTAAAAGCCTTCTCCTTAAAACATGTGAAAATGCATTGCATATACTGGATACTCATACACCATGCTGCAGCTGCCTTAAGAACAAAGACCATCAATACCCTGACACTGCTATTCTTTATATGCTGGGTGCCATCTCTTTACTTGCCAGGATTATGACCCCTTTGATATCCTTTCCTGTAGCATTAAAGGGTATCTAGTAATTAGGGTCAATGTTTACCCTGGTTATCTGCAAGAAAGTATCAATGAAGGAATGATTCAGGCAGGCCACCACCTTCCCTGTGAGCCGCCCTCAAGCATTTGCAAACAAGTCAAGTGAACGCAAGATGTTCAGTTACTCCCTTTGCTGCATGGAATGCCAGCAGAGCTATAAGCAGCGACTTTCAGAGGCCAAGGAATTGTCACTGGTTTTTGTTCTCTGCTTCTGTTTTAAACATGACCTTCCACCTGAGGGTTTTAATGTATTTTTGCACTCTAGACTACAGACCATTGCACCCAAATTCATGCCTGAAATACATTTTCTGTGTTTGCAATACTTCTAGAAATTATGTTTATGGAATATCCTTGGAAGAGAACGAACTCTTTATTCATAATACATAAGCTTTACATTTTTAATAACAGAATTAGACCTTCACTGATTTTATAGCTATACTATTAGCCAACACACTCTGGTTTCAAATTAATTCAAAATAACTCTCACAGTGACTTTCTGCAGTCAGAATTGGAGAAGCATGGACTTTGAAGTAGGTAGAGTGTGTTAAGTCCAGTGATAATTGCAGCTACCACTAATGAAAGCACAGAACGGTTTCCCTATTCCTTTGCACATAGCCTGGATTCCTTCCGAGACGGCAAAATGGATGAGCTGCTGACCAACTTTTGCTAAACTCTGATTTCAGAAGTGGCACAAAGGTCTCTGAATAAATTGCATTTCTCAGTATGTTTTCCCTACTTTTTGTATCATGCAAATAAGTTTGTTTAAAAGCATGATGGTAATTTATATGCACCCTAGCATGGAGTCTATGCTACCTTCTTACTAAATACCTATATTGGATTGGCACTTCCCATCCTCAGTAGGATCACATCCCACTGTGGCAGAAGATGTGAGATGTACAAACGCACGTGACTAGACACCTCTGCAGATGTCAGTGACTCACAGCTCCAAGCGAAGGAAAACTTCCCTTCAGGACAGCATTTAAACATGTGGGAGCTTTCCTGAGAGAAGACTGTTTGCCAATGCCTAACACAACATGGACCTAACTGTATCTTTTAGGTACTGCTATAATGTGATTCGTTATTACACAGGCCATATTAACCCATAGGGTATACACATGCTGAACTTCAAGACTGGTAAGAAATGTACACGATTATGAAACAGAAAATATCTTGGGGGAAAATAGTATTGTAATGTATGTCTTCATCACTATGCTGGATCCTAACAGCATGTAGAGGGGTTAAATTCACAAGACATGGGGTCTGCAAATAAAATGCTGTGATATCTTGAGGTAGTAAAAACTCATCTCACCTCTCCTTCCCAAGCCTTCTAATGTCCTAAGTATTCATAGGGCCTTATACCACAATACTGAAGCTATTTATGTAAGTCCTACTCCACCCGGGCAGTACTGCAAACTCAGTATCTGTAGTGATGCACTCAAAATCCAACAACACTATCCCCATATATCAAGTGAGGAATAAACTGGAGCTGCTTGTTTTGTCCACCTACTTCAGAATCAGCTACTTTCTTTACTGCAAATATGTCTGTGGCAGATTCAAATAGACCAACACATGCTAAGAAAGGCAACGAGCGCTGGGCAGTTTCTAACTGTGGAGGAGAAAAGGTTCTCTACTTTTCAGGACTGGCATGTCCTCATATGATAAAACTGTCAAAAGTGTTACCTAACATTGTTGTCTGCATCACAATCCGTTTCCCAGTAACACTGGGTCTGAGCAGCAGTAATAGAATTAATTATACTTCATTTTGCTGTCTTTAACAGTATTGACCAAATTTAAGAACAAATGAGAAGTGCTTATCAAGCTTGAAGAAAATAATCCATCAGTGGCACAATTTAAATTCTCTGCAGTTCTCTTATTAATCAAAGTAACACTTACTATCCTATCTCCACTTCCCATTAACAGTCATTAAGCACTGTTGCTGATTGAAGCAATTTCTTTAGGGATCTCAACCTCATTTTTAAGAGAACCTCTACAGTGGAAAACAATATCATACAGGAACAGCGACTTCAAGAGAGGAGGAAGGTTCTTCAATCATGTTCTGACCTTGACATTTCTCTGCAGCAGAAGTTCACCAAGTACACAACCAACATGCTCCAAACTTCTGCCGTCTTTCTTCCAGCAGCACCAGTGCCCCCCTATTAACCAGGGAGGAAAACACCTCTTCAAAAGATGATTACAGCCAGCAGGTTAAGTGTCTTTAACCATTGCACCAGCCTGCATCAGTGATTATTATTTACAGAGCCTTTTCATACACAGGGAACCAATAAACAAAAAAAGAAATCATGAGACAGCTCATTCTGTCACCCTACTGTCAACTCTCGCAGGAATCCAAGCCATGATAAATCTCAAAGGTTATATGGTACAGAAAAGATTTCTGATGTTGACTTTTTCTCCCCATTATAAACAATGTCACAGATTGATAGCTTTTGTTGGAATAGATGCAGTCCTACTCGGAGGAAGCTTAGCGCACGGATATAATGCAGAGGGGCAGGGAGAAGCCCAGGCTATAAGCATTGAGCTGTGGCAGCATAGATCAATACATGTTCAGGACTGTGGGTGCATTGTCTGAGCTCTACACTGTCAATCCCAGGCTTGTATGTGGCACACAACCACACAGAGTAACAAAAAGCACTTTACAATTCAGGGGGTTCCCATGACTCTCTGCACTCTCAAGAGTTTGTCCTGTGGATAGGGCTTGTCAGGTTCCTTGCAAGGCCCTCGGGTTTACTGATTTTACAAGTCTTCATCTTGTGCCATCTTGTCCCCTGACTCAGCATTTCCCAGAATATTTCACTTTTACTGCTTGAGACAGTGTTAAGGAAAATGCATTTCTTCCTAAAGCAGGAAAAATACTGGGAGGCTGGAGAAATCAGATCTAGCTTATATTTGAGCAGCAGTAAAGATCCCAATCTATAACATGTCATAGCGATGTTTACATGCAAGGCAGATGTTCCCCACATCTCAATTCAGCTCAGCAAAAGGCATATTTCAGAGCCTGACTGCATCTCAGCATTCCCACATCTCTCTCAGAGCAGAACTTTTATTGACTGGCCATTTTTGTCAGGTACCCATCTGCCTCTTGGCCTTTAAACACAAACTTTTCTGGCTGGTGTATGGCTGTGGCCATATCAAACCTCGTATCAGCCTTATTTGACCCAAACCTCCAACATTCAAGAGCTCATAAGATTGATCACAAATGTTCACACTGTGAACTGTTACCAAAGTCTGCCACCCATCATACTGAGTAACCGAGTTCGCTTTATCCTTTCAGGGAAGAAAAATCCATCAGCAGTACTAAATATAGAGGCATCACTTCTGCTTAAGAAGTACTTGATCTGCAAATTAGTGGGTGCCGGGGAATATTTTAGGGAAGTATCACTGGATATCTGCATGGATCTCATTCTGTCAGTGTCTCAGTTGTCAAAAAACAGTTTACTGGCCTCAGTGGGCATTGGGGCTATCCTAGTGTGGCTATTTCATACCCACTACCACAGCCCTTCCATTTCAAGGAAAGAGGGGAAGAAAGATGCAAGTCTGGCTGTGTGCTCTGCCTACTTACCACCTCCTCTTGTGTTTATACTGGATGAAAATACAGTACAACCTTGGAATTTTGTGGCCAAACCGCATGCTGATTTTATTCCATATATAAATGGTAGGCTGAGTATCAGGTTGGCAAAATTCAGCTTAAAACCAAGGGAAGAACAAAACACCACTTAACTTTTATGCAACTAACTACACAATTCCACAATATGAAATGTTAGGCTAGATTTTGGATCAATGTAATACCTACTCCCATTAAAGCACTTAAAAAGGAAAACGTCTTACAAAGTGTCCCATTAGGCTGACAAATTTACAACACGATGAATAGAAAACCAGAATACAGCATTGTGTTCAGGGATCATGAATGGATTTCAGCTCTGTAGTGTTTCATCTATATGAAGAAGGTTAGATAGCCTATCACATACTTTCTCACTATTTATCAGCTCCACTTGCTACAGGCACATGTATTAAAGTAAATTAACAATCAATTGTGGGGTGAATTATGGCAACTGTAGTGGGACTGAATAGAGGCACATGGGAACATAGTACATTTAAGCTTCCATCTCTGCATATGTCACTTACCATTAATGCTAAAGATGATTAGGAGGAAAATCCTTTTCCATGTCCTCTCATACACAGGACATCACCCTGGCAAAGCCCATTGTGTAGGGTGGGAACGTTCAGCTCTGTTCTTCAGTAGCTCTATGCGGAGGCATAAAGCTGTGCTGGTAGAAAATCTAAGAGCTCTATTGACATACACAGTTGACACAGTAAAATAATTTTAAAAAAAGGAAACACAGGGAAAAAAACTATCGGAAGATAGGAAGGCTCATTCTGTGCATAAAATCATACCTTCTCTTTCTCCTTCATGAGTTTAGCCCTGGTTATAAGTCCCATAAACCAGACAGAATACAAAGTCACTAATTGCAGCGCAGCTATTGAAATAATTTATGCCATAGCATCCATAGCTTCCTGTCATCTTTCTAGGGCACTTGGGCTGCAGTAACTATGTATTCTAATAAGTTAACTCATTGCATTATATAGCCTGTTAGTCAAACGAACTGTTGGGAACAATCTGTTCCCAGTCAAGCCAGAGAAGGCTGTTTGTTTAACTACAATGATATTTTACAAAAAGTAAGCACATTTAATACCACAGTAGTAGAGCTGTGGATATTTTTCTCTTATTAAAATGGACAGATATATGACAGGACAAGGGGAAAAAGGCAATTTTTAGTCTTATGCTTTTAATTTTTAATGTGAGCACCGTATTATGATAAGCACTTCCAGCACATCTTACATAATAGAAAAATAAAATATCTCTGCATGAACCAAGAGTCACATAATGTTGAAGGTCACTTGCCTTACAACTTTACAAATAGTTCCTTGATATGATGCAAGAGCGAGGCAAATAAATGTAATTAAAATACACTAAAAACAATAATAAAACCCACTGGCTTTTGTTTACACTGGAAGTGAGCAGGAACCATATTACCTCTGCAAATGGCGGAATTATTGCCATGACCTTTTAAAAATGTAAAAGAGTGAATCGATACCCTTTCAGAGGCACGACTGCGGGAGCAGAACTGGCCACACTGTGGTGGTGTGTATTTCTGCATCAGGAGGCAGCTGAAACCTAATTATCGTCAATCACATCGAGGTAAGTCAAGGTGGTGACAAGCACTTTGCAGGTGAGCGTAGGTGGGCACGTGCCTATGGGGATGCTTTTGTGCGCACGAGCACGTACCCGCCGCTCTTCCGACGCCCGCAAGGTGAGATTGAAAGGTGAGTTATAGGCAGTGTCACTCATTTACAATAACTAACACTGCTCTGTCAGAAACAGCAACCTGCAAACGATGTACGGGGGGGCTGGCAGGCTGCCACACTCCCGCAGAGCTTGCAGCCACGAACTGCACCGGATCATTGAGGTCATCACAATGCTTACTTGGACTCTGGCCATCCGGTATTAAAAAATAACAGTTGGCCAATCAGCAGCGTTGCTCAAGCCCAAGGACAACATAAGAAACCCCATTTTGATATTTCTTCCTCCTCTTCTCCCAAAGTGCCAGTCCTTACAGTTAACCCTCGGAGGACATGAACTGGGGTGGGGGGCTCTCCCACAAACCTCCTGCCGCTGCAGGCGTTCACATCGGTGCCACCTCTGGAGCTATCAAGAGAATTCTGAAATGTTCATCACAAGCTAGAGCAAATGTTTTGTAAAATTAATCTCTCCACCTATCGGCAAAATATTAACACATACAAGTGCTTAGTTTCAATTCAATGGCCTAAGGATGAAAGCCCAGCATTATTCAAACACACTTCAGTGAAAGATGCATAAGGTTGTCAAACGGCATTGATGTCAGGAAAGCGCTGGTGACTCAGTGCAGCTCTTCTGAATGCTAAGCCGTGGCTGCGCAGGTCTGAGCCTGGCAAAGCAATGGGCTTTAAACCACCCTTCCACAGAGACGGAACCCCTCCCCAAACCAGCTCCCCCTGGTACACACCAGGACGTCCTTAATACCCAGTATAACCAGAATACCATCCGCAGTCTTAGAAACATTAAGAAATGGACCGATAACCCAGCATGTCCACTGTTTGTTTTGTGGAGTCTACCAATAATCATACTAAAGAGAAAAAACAAAAAAGAAATAAAAGCCTTATTCTGAGTCGGTGATAGCTTTTTCCAGAAGTGCCTATTCACCTTTGAAACTTTGCATGCAAGAGGCAGATCAAAAATTCAGGCTGGCGCTCCGAGGTGCCAGCCAGTCCGGCCATCAAAGCGCTGGAGCGTCTGTGCCACCGGCGAGTCACTCGGGTGTCCTCCAATTCAGTGACAGCCCCTCCAGCAGCCACCGCGCCAGTCCCAGGCAGCCCCTGCCAGCACACGCTGCCTCTCCTGTTGTATTTAATCCCAGTAAGCAGGAGATGCACACATACTTCTAATATCACCCTGGTTTTGGAGGTCAGTCGCCAGTAAAACCTCTCAGCAAGCACTGAGCTGCTGCTTAGTGCTACTGGAAGGAGGGGTGCAGGATTTAGGAAACCCGGGAACAGAAGTACAGCCAAAACCTGTGTGCCTTTCAAGTGAGGTGGGAATACCATTGTATCACTTAACTCTCGTAAGAGTGCAGGACAACAAAATAAGTTACTTTATTGGTCCTAAACCAGCTTTAGCTCCTTTTCTATATGGGAAGTTATTTGCTGTGTAAATGTCCACCGAATTTACATGATGATAGGATCTACCACACGACCACCACGCAGATCATCCTTTAGTACTCTGCTTCACAGTATACTATGTTTTCCATCTCCCATAAGTACTGTAAAGTGATTGTTGTTGACCATTGTCTTGTTTTAATGTCTCCTAAATAATAATAAACTGTAACAGTAAAAAAAAAAAAAAAAAAAAAGGATTTTATTCTGCTCCAAGTAATATATTTCTCAAGGACTAATATATGATGAAAAAATAAATTTCCCTTCTGGCAACTTAATTTGTAGATAACTGTGGTTGTTTGAAGATAGGATTTTTACATTAAACTTGGAATCTGCACGACTGTTTAACATCATTAAGGGAATATTATATTGACTGCAAGTAACTGGTTT